>NW_025745211.1:0-22500 GCF_021184085.1 Oncorhynchus gorbuscha
AGGACAGGAGAAAACAGGAGAGAGGACAGGAGAAAACAGGAGAGAGGACAGAGAAAACAGGAGAGAGGACAGGAGAAAACAGGAGAGAGGACAGGAGAAAACAGGAGAAAACAGGAGAAAACAGGAGAAAACAGGAGAAAACAGAGAGACAGGAGAAAACAGGAGAAAACAGAGAACAGGAGAAAACAGGAGAGAGGACAGGAGAAAACAGGAGAGAGGACAGGAGAAAACAGGAGAAAACAGGAGAGGACAGGAGAAAACAGGAGAGAGGACAGGAGAAAACAGGAGAAAACAGGAGACAGGAGAAAACAGGAGAGAGACAGGAGAAAACAGGAGAGAACAGGAGAAAACAGGAGAAAGAAAACAGGAGAAAACAGAGAGAGACAGGAGAAAACAGGAGAAAACAGGAGAAAACAGGAGAGAGGACAGGAGAAAACAGGAGAAAACAGGAGAGAGGACAGGAGAAAACAGGAGAGAGGACAGGAGAAAACAGGAGAAAACAGGAGAAAACAGGAGAAAACAGGAGAAAACAGGAGAGAGGAAAACAGGAGAGAGGACAGGAGAAAACAGGAGAGAGGACAGGAGAAAACAGGAGAGAAAAAAACAGGAGAAACAGGACAGGAACAGAGAAAACAGGAGAGAGAGGAGAAAACAGGAGAAAACAGGAGAAAACAGGAGAGAACAGGAGAAAACAGGAGAGAGGACAGGAGAAAACAGGAGAGAGGACAGGAGAAAACAGGAGAGAGGACAGGAGAAAACAGGAGAGAGGACAGGAGAAAACAGGAGAGAGGACAGGAGAAAACAGGAGAGAGGACAGGAGAAAACAGGAGAGAACAGGAGAAAACAGGAGAGAGGACAGGAGAGAGGACAGGAGGAGAAAAGGAGAAAACAGGAGAGAGGACAGGAGAAAACAGGAGAAAACAGGAGAGAAACAGGAGAAAACAGGAGAAAACAGGAGAGGACAGGAGAAAACAGGAGAACAGGAGAACAGGAGAAAACAGGAGAAAACAGGAGAGAGGACAGGAGAAAACAGGAGAGAGAAAACAGGAGAAAAAACAGGAGAGAGGACAGGAGAAAACAGGAGAGAGGACAGGAGAAAGGACAGGAGAGAAACAGGAGAAAACAGGAGAAAACAGGAGAAAACAGGAGAGAGGACAGGAGAGAACAGGAGAAAAGATCAGGAGAAAACAGGAGAGAGGACATGAGAGAGAACAGGAGAAAGATCAGGAGAAAACAGGAGAGAGGACAGGAGAAAACAGGAGAGAGGACAGGAGAAAACAGGAGAGGACAGGAGAAAACAGGAGAAAACAGGAGAGAGGACAGGAGAAAACAGGAGAAAACAGTAGATTGAACAGGAGAAAACAGGAGAGAGGACAGGAGAAAACAGGAGAAAACAGGAGAGAGGACAGGAGAAAACAGGAGATTGAACAGGAGAGAGGACAGGAGAGAGGACGAGAGAGAACAGGAGAGAGGACATGGGAGAGAACAGGAGAAAGAACAGGAGAAAACAGGAGAGAGGACAGGAGAAAACAGGAGAGAGGACAGGAGAAAACAGGAGAAAACAGGAGAAAACAGGAGAAAACAGGAGAAAACAGGAGAGAGGATATTATATTATAGGACAGGAGAAAACAGGAGAGGACAGGAGAAAACAGGAGAGAGGACAGGAGAAAAAACAGGAGAGAGGACAGGAGAGAAAACAGGAGAGAGGACAGGAGAGAAAACAGGAGAGAAAAACAGGAGAGAAAGGAGAAAACAGGAGAGAGGACAGGAGAAAACAGGAGAAAACAGGAGAGAGGAGAAAACAGGAGAGAGGACAGGAGAAAACAGGAGAGAGGACAGGAGAAAACAGGAGAAACCAGGAGAGAGAGACAGGAGAAACCAGGAGAGAGGACAGGAGAAAACAGGAGAGAGGACAGGAGAAAACAGGAGAGAGGACAGGAGAAAACAGGAGAGGACAGGAGAAAACAGGAGAAAACAGGAGAGAGGACAGGAGAGAGGACAGGAGAAAATAGGAGAGAGGACAGGAGAAAACAGGAGAGAGGACAGGAGAAAACAGGAGAGGACAGGAGAGAGGACGAGAGAGAGAACAGGAGAAAACAGGAGGAGAGAGGACATGAGAGAACTTGAAGAAAGATCAGGAGAAAACAGGAGAGAGGACATGAGAGAGAACAGGAGAAAGATCAGGAGAAAACAGGAGAGAGGACAGGAGAAAACAGGAGAGAGGACAGGAGAAAACAGGAGAGGACAGGAGAAAACAGGAGAAAACAGGAGAGAGGACAGGAGAAAACAGGAGAAAACAGTAGATTGAACAGGAGAAAACAGGAGAGAGGACAGGAGAAAACAGGAGAAAACAGGAGAGAGGACAGGAGAAAACAGGAGATTGAACAGGAGAGAGGACAGGAGAGAGGACGAGAGAGAACAGGAGAGAGGACATGGGAGAGAACAGGAGAAAGAACAGGAGAAAACAGGAGAGAGGACAGGAGAAAACAGGAGAGAGGACAGGAGAAAACAGGAGAAAACAGGAGAAAACAGGAGAGAGGACAGGAGAAAACAGGAGAAAGAACAGGAGAGCGGACATGAGAAAACTGGAGAAAACAGGAGAGAGGACAGGAGAAAACTGGAGAAAACAGGAGAGAGGACAGGAGAAAACAGGAGAGAGGACAGGAGAAAACAGGAGAAAACAGGAGAGAAGACAGGAGAAACAGGAGAGAACAGGAGAAAACAGGAGAGAGGACAGGAGAAAACAGGAGAGAGGACAGGAGAAAACAGTAGATTGAACAGGAGAAAACAGGAGAGAGGACAGGAGAAAACAGGAGAGAGGACAGGAGAAAACAGGAAACAGGAGAAAACAGGAGAGAACAGGAGAAAACAGGAGAAAACAGGAGAGAGGACAGGAGAAAACAGTAGATTGAACAGGAGAAAACAGGAAAGAGGACAGGAGAAAACAGGAGAAAACAGGAGAGAGGACAGGAGAAAACTGGAGAAAACAGGAGAAAACATGAAAAAACAGGAGAAAACAGGAGAGAGGACAGGAGAAAACAGGAGAGAGGACAGGAGAAAACAGGAGAGAGGACAGGAGAAAACAGGAGAGAGGACAGGAGAAAACAGGAGAGAGGACAGGAGAAAACAGGAGAGAGGACAGGAGAGAAACAGGAGAAAACAGGAGAAAACAGGAGAGAGGACAGGAGAAAACAGGAGAAAACAGGAGAGAGGACAGGAGAAAACAGGAGAAACAGGAGAAAACAGGAGAGAGGACAGGAGAAAACAGGAGAAAACAGAGGACAGGAGAAAACAGGAGAGAGGACAGGAGAAAACAGGAGAAAACAGGAGAGAAACAGGAGAGAAAGGAGAAAACAGGAGAGAGGACAGGAGAAAACAGGAGAGAAAACAGGAGAAAACAGGAGAAAACAGGAGAGAGGACAGGAGAAAACAGGAGAAAACAGGAGAGAGGACAGGAGAAAACAGTAGATTGAACAGGAGAAAACAGGAGAGAGGACAGGAGAAAACAGGAGAAAACAGGAGAGAGGACAGGAGAAAACAGGAGAGGAGAGAACAGGAGAGAACAGGAGAAAACAGGAGAGAACAGGAGAAAACAGGAGAGAGGACAGGAGAAAAAAACAGGAGAGAGGACAGAAACAGGAGAGAACAGGAGAAAACAGGACAGGAGAAAACAGGAGAGAGGACAGGAGAAAACAGGAGAGAACAGGAGAAAACAGGAGAGAGGACAGGAGAAAACAGGAGAGAACAGGAGAAAACAGGAGAGAAAAACAGGAGAAAACAGGAGAAAACAGGAGAGAAACAGGAGAAAACAGGAGAAAACAGGAGAGGAGAAAACAGGAGAAAACAGGAGAGAGGACAGGAGAAAACAGGAGAAAACAGGAGAGGACAGGAGAAAACAGGAGAGGACAGGAGAAAACAGAGAAAACAGGAGAGAGGACAGGAGAAAACAGGAGAGAACAGGAGAAAACAGGAGAGAACAGGAGAAAACAGGAGAGAGGACAGGAGAAAACAGGAGAGAAAACAGGAGAAAAAAACAGGAGAAACAGGAGAAAACAGAGAGACAGGAGAAAACAGGAGAAAACAGGAGAGAGGACAGGAGAAAACAGGAGAGAGGACAGGAGAAAACAGAGAAACAGGAGAAAACAGGAGAAAACAGGAGAGAGGACAGGAGAAAACAGGAGAGAGGACAGGAGAAAACAGGAGAGAAAACAGGAGAAAACAGGAGAGAGGACAGGAGAAAACAGGAGAGAGGACAGAAAAACAGGAGAGAACAGGAGAAAAGGAGAGAAACAGGAGAAAACAGGAGAAAACAGGAGAGAGGACAGGAGAAAACAGGAGAAAGGACAGGAGAAAACAGGAGAAAACAGGAGAAAACAGGACAGGAGAAAACAGAGAGAACAGGAGAAAACAGGAGAGAGGACAGGAGAAAACAGGAGAAAACAGGAGAAAACAGGAGAAAACAGGAGAGAAACAGGAGAGAGGACAGGAGAAAACAGGAGAGAAACAGGAGAGAAACAGGAGAAAACAGGAGAGAGGAAGGACAGGAGAAAACAGGAGAGAGGACAGGAGAGAGGACAGGAGAAAACAGAGAAAACAGGAGAAAACAGGAGAAAACAGGAGAGAGGACAGGAGAAAACAGGAGAAGAAAACAGGAGAAAACAGGAGAAAACAGGAGAAAACAGGAGAAAACAGGAGAGAGGACAGGAGAAAACAGGAGAGAGGACAGGAGAAAACAGGAGAAAACAGGAGAGAGGACAGGAGAAAACAGGAGAGAGGACAGGAGAAAACAGGAGAGAGGACAGGAGAAAACAGGAGAGAGGACAGGAGAAAACAGGACAGGAGAGAGGACAGGAGAAAACAGGAGAGAGGACAGGAGAAAACAGGAGAGAGGACAGGAGAAAACAGGAGAGAGGACAGGAGAAAACAGGAGAGAACAGGAGAGAACAGGAGAATGAACAGGAGAGAACAGGAGAAAACAGGAGAGAGGACAGGAGAAAACAGGAGAAAACAGGAGAGAACAGGAGAAAACAGGAGAGAAACAGGAGAACAGAGAAAACAGGAGAAAACAGGAGAAAACAGGAGAAAACAGGAGAAAAGGAGAAAACAGGAGAGAGGACAGGAGAAAACAGGAGAGAGGACAGGAGAAAACAGGAGAGAGGACAGGAGAAAACAGGAGAAAGGAGAAAACAGGAGAAAACAGGAGAAAACAGGAGAAAACAGGAGAAAACAGGAGAGAGAGGACAGGAGAAAACAGGAGAGAGAAACAGGAGAAAACAGGAGAGAGGGAGGAGAAAACAGGAGAAAACAGGAGAAAACAGGAGAAAACAGGAGAAAACAGGAGAGAACAGGAGAAAACAGGAGAGAGGACAGGAGAAAACAGGAGAGAGGACAGGAGAAAACAGGAGAAAACAGGAGAAAACAGGAGAGAACAGGAGAAAACAGGAGAGAGGACAGGAGAAAACAGGAGAGAGAGGACAGGAGAAAACAGGAGAAAACAGGAGAGAGGACAGGAGAAAACAGGAGAGAGAGGACAGGAGAAAACAGGAGAGAGGACAGGAGAAAAAAACAGGAGAAAAACAGGAGAGAGGACAGGAGAAAACAGGAGAGAGGACAGGAGAAAACAGGAGAAAAACAGGAGAGAGGACAGGAGAAAACAGGAGAGAGGACAGGAGAAAACAGGAGAGAGGACAGGAGAAAACAGGAGAGAACAGGAGAAAAAACAGGAGAGGAGAAAACAGGAGAAAACAGGAGAAAACAGGAGAAAACAGGAGAGAGGACAGGAGAAAACAGGAGAGAGGACAGGAGAAAACAGGAGAGAACAGGAGAAAACAGGAGAAAACAGGAGAAAACAGGAGAAGAAACAGGAGAAAACAGGAGAGAAAACAGGAGAAAAAAACAGGAGAAAGGACAGGAGAGAAACAGGAGAAAACAGGAGAAAACAGAGGACAGGAGAAAACAGGAGAGAAGACAGGAGAAAACAGGAGAAAACAGGAGAAAACAGGAGAGAGGACAGGAGAAAACAGGAGAGAGGACAGGAGAAAACAGGAGATTAAACAGGAGAGAGGACAGGAGAAAACAGGAGAAAACAGGAGAAAACAGGAGAGAACAGGAGAAAACAGGAGAAAACAGGAGAGAGGACAGGAGAAAACAGGAAACAGGAGAAAACAGGAGAGAGGACAGGAGAAAACAGGAGAGAGGACAGGAGAAAACAGGAGAAAACAGGAGAAAACAGGAGAAAACAGGAGAGAGGACAGGAGAAAACAGGAGAAAACAGAGAGACAGGAGAAAACAGGAGAGAGGACAGGAGAAAACAGGAGAAAACAGGAGAGAACAGGAGAGAGCACGAGAAAACAGGAGAGAGGACAGGAGCAAAGAGGAGAGAGGACAGGAGAAAACTGGAGAAAACAGGAGAAAACAGGAGAAAACAGGAGAAAGGACAGGAGAAAAACAGGAGAGACAGGAGAAAACAGGAGAAAAACAGGAGAGAGGACAGGAGAAAACAGGAGAAAACAGGAGAGAGGACAGGAGAGGAGAAAACAGGAGAAAAGAGAGAACAGGAGAAAACAGGAGAAGGACAGGAGAAAACAGGAGAAAACAGGAGAAAACAGGAGAGAACAGGAGAAAACAGGAGAGAGGACAGGAGAAAACAGGAGAGAGGACAGGAGAAAACAGGAGATTGAACAGGAGAAAACAGGAGAGAGGACAGGAGAAAACAGGAGAGAGGACAGGAGAAAACAGGAGAGAAACAGGAGAAAACAGGAGAGAGGACAGGAGAAAACAGGAGAGGACAGGAGAAAACAGGAGAGAGGACAGGAGAGAAAACAGGAGAGAGGACAGGAGAGAAAACAGGAGAGAGGACAGGAGAGAAAACAGGAGAGAGGACAGGAGAAAACAGGAGAGAGGACAGGAGAAAACAGGAGAGAGAACAGGAGAAAACAGGAGAGGAGAGAACAGGAGAAAACAGGAGAAAACAGGAGAAAACAGGAGAGAAAACAGGAGAAAACAGGAGAGAACAGGACAGGAGAAAACAGGAGAGAGGACAGGAGAAAACAGGAGAAGGAACAGGAGAGAGAACAGGAGAAAACAGGAGAAAAACAGGAGAAAACAGGAGAGAAACAGGAGAGAAAACAGGAGAGAGGACAGGAGAAAACAGGAGAGAGGACAGGAGAAAACAGGAGAGAGGAGAAACAGGAGAAAACAGGAGAGAACAGGAGAAAACAGGAGAGAGGACAGGAGAAAACAGGAGAAAACAGGAGAAAACAGGAGAGAGGACAGGAGAAAACAGGAGAAAACAGAGAGAGACAGGAGAAAACAGGAGAGAGGACAGGAGAAAACAGGAGAAACAGGAGAGAGGACAGGAGAGAGAAAACAGGAGAAGGACAGGAGAAAACAGGAGAAAACAGGAGAGAACAGGAGAAAAAAACAGGAGAGAACAGGAGAAAACAGGAGAGAAAAACAGGAGAGAGGACAGGAGAAAACAGGAGAGAACAGGAGAAAACAGGAGAGAGGACAGGAGAAAACAGGAGAGAGGACAGGAGAAAACAGGGACAGGAGAAAACAGGAGAAAGGACAGGAGAAAACAGGAGAAAACAGGAGAAAACAGGAGAAAACAGGAGGACAGGAGAAAACAGGAGAGAGGACAGGGAAAACAGAGGAGAGGACAGGAGAAAGGAACAGGAGAAAACAGAGAAACAGGAGAAAACAGGAGAGACAGGAGAAAACAGGAGAGAGGACAGGAGAAAACAGGAGAAAACAGGAGAGAAGGAGAAAACAGGAGAAAGAGAAACAGGAGAAAACAGGAGAAAACAGAGAGAGACAGGAGAAAACAGGAGAAAACAGGAGAGAGGACAGGAGAAAACAGGAGAAAACAGGAGAAAACAGGAGAGAACAGGAGAAAACAGGAGAAGGACAGGAGAAAACAGGAGAAAACAGGACAGGAGAAAACAGGAGAGAGGACAGGAGAAAACAGGAGAAAACAGAGAAAACAGGAGAAAACAGGAGAAAAAAACAGGAGAAAACAGGAGGAGAAGAAGAAAACAGGAGAGAGGACAGGAGAAAACAGGAGAGAGGACAGGAGAAAACAGGAGAGAGGAACAGGAGAAAACAGGAGAGAGGACAGGAGAGAAAACAGGAGAGAGGACAGGAGAAAAGGAGGAGAAGAACAGGAGAAAACAGGAGAGGACAGGAGAAAACAGGAGAAAACAGGAGGAGAAAACAGAGGACAGGAAAACAGAGAAACAGGAGAGAGGACAGGAGAAAACAGGAGAAAACAGGAGAAAACAGGAGAAAACAGGAGAAAACAGGAGAAAACAGGAGAAAACAGGAGAGAGGACAGGAGAAAACAGGAGAGGACAGGAGAAAACAGGAGAGAGGACAGGAGAAAACAGGAGAGAGGACAGGAGAAAACAGGAGAAAACAGGAGAAAACAGGAGAGAGGACAGGAGAAAACAGGAGAGAGGACAGGAGAAAACAGGAGAAAAAAACAGGAGAGAGGACAGGAGAAAACAGGAGAGAGGACAGGAGAAAACAGGAGAAAACAGGAGAGAACAGGAGAAAACAGGAGAAAACAGGAGAAAACAGGAGAAAACAGGAGAAAACAGGAGAAAACAGGAGAAAACAGGAGAAAACAGGAGAAAACAGGAGAGAAGACAGGAGAAAACAGGAAAAAACAGGAGAAAACAGGAGAAAACAGAGAAACAGGAGAAAACAGGAGAGAACAGGAGAGGAGAAAACAGGAGAGAGGACAGGAGAAAACAGGAGAGAACAGGAGAGAGGACAGGAGAAAACAGGAGAAAACAGGAGAGAGACAGGAGAAAACAGGAGAAACAGGAGAGGAGGGACAGGAGAAAACAGGAGAAACAGGAGAAAACAGGAGAGAGGACAGGAGAAAACAGGAGAAACAGGAGAAAACAGGAGAGAGGACAGGAGAAAACAGGAGAGAGGACAGGAGAAAACAGGAGAGAGGACAGGAGAAAACAGGAGAGAAAACAGGAGAAAACAGGAGAAAACAGGAGAGAACAGGAGAAAACAGGAGAGAGGACAGGAGAAAACAGGAGAGAGGAGGGAGAAAACAGGAGAGAGGACAGGAGAAAACAGGAGAAAACAGGAGAGAGGACAGGAGAAAACAGGAGAAAACAGGAGAAAACAGGAGAAAACAGAGAAAACAGGAGGAGAGAGGACAGGAGAAAACAGGAGAGAGGACAGGAGAAAACAGGAGAAAACAGGAGAAGAAAACAGGAGACAGGAGAGAAACAGAGAGAACAGGAGAAAACAGGAGACAGGAGAAAACAGGAGAGAGGACAGGAGAAAACAGGAGAAAACAGGAGAAAACAGGAGAGAACAGGAGAAAACAGGAGAGAACAGGAGAAAACAGGAGAGAGGACAGGAGAAAACAGGAGAAAACAGGAGAAAACAGGAGAAAACAGGAGAGAGGACAGGAGAAAACAGGAGAGAGGACAGGAGAAAACAGGAGATTGAACAGGAGAAAACAGGAGAAAGGACAGGAGAGAAACAGGAGAAAACAGGAGAGAGGACAGGAGAAAACAGGAGAAAACAGGAGAAAACAGGAGAGAAAACAGGAGAAAACAGGAGAGAGGACAGGAGAAAAACAGGAGAGAAACAGGGAGAAAACAGGAGAAAACAGGAGAAAACAGGAGAAAGGACAGGAGAGAGGACAGGAGAAAACAGGAGAAAACAGGAGAGAGGACAGGAGAAAACAGGAGAAAACAGGACAGGAGAAAACAGGAGAGAGGACAGGAGAAAACAGGAGAAAACAGGAGAAAACAGGAGAGAGGACAGGAGAAAACAGGAGAGGGACAGGAGAAAACAGGAGAGACAGGAGAAAACAGGAGAAAACAGGAGAAAACAGGAGAGAGGACAGGAGAAAACAGGAGAGAGGACAGGAGAAAACAGGAGAGAACAGGACAGGACAGAGAAAACAGGAGAGACAGGAGAAAACAGGAGAAAACAGGAGAGAGGACAGGACAGGAGAAAACAGGAGAAAACAGGAGAGAGGACAGGAGAAAACAGGAGAGAGGACAGGAGAAAACAGGAGAGAGGACAGGAGAAAACAGGAGATTGAACAGGAGAAAACAGGAGAGAGGACAGGAGAAAACAGGAGAGAGGACAGGAGAAAACAGGAGAAAAGAAAACAGGAGAGAGGACAGGAGAAAACAGGAGAGAGGACAGGAGAAAACAGGAGAGAGGACAGGAGAAAACAGGAGAAGAAAACAGGAGAAAACAGGAGAAAACAGGAGAAAACAGGAGAGAGGACAGGAGAAAAGGAGAGACAGGAGAGAGGACAGGAGAAAACAGGAGAGAGAAAACAGGAGAGGAAAAAACAGGAGAGAGGACAGGAGAAAACAGGAGACAGGAAAAAACAGGAGAAAACAGGAGAAAACAGGAGAAAACAGGAGAAAACAGGAGAGAGGACAGGAGAAAACAGGAAACAGGAGAAAACAGAGAGACAGGAGAAAACAGGAGAAAACAGAGAACAGGAGAAAACAGGAGAGAGGACAGGAGAAAACAGGAGAAAACAGGAGAAAACAGGAGAGAAAACAGGAGAAAGGACAGGAGAAAACAGGAGAGAGGACAGGAGAAAACAGGAGAGAGGACAGGAGAAAACAGGAGAAAAACAGGAGAGAGGACAGGAGAAAACAGGAGAAAACAGGAGAGAGAAGAAAACAGGAGAAAACAGGAGAGAGGACAGGAGAAAACAGGAGAAAACAGGAGAGGAAAACAGGAGAAAACACAGGAGAAAACAGGAGAGGAGAAAACAGGAGAAAACAGGAGAGAGGACAGGAGAAAACAGGAGAAAGGACAGGAGAGAGGACAGGAGAAAACAGGAGAGAGAGACAGGAGAAAACAGGAGAAAACAGGAGAGAACAGGAGAAAACAGGAGAAAACAGAGAGACAGGAGAAAACAGGAGAGAGACAGGAGAGAAACAGGAGAAAACAGGAGAGAGGACAGGAGAAAACAGGAGAGAGGACAGGAGAAAACAGGAGAAAACAGGAGAGAGGACAGGAGAAAACAGGAGAAGGACAGGAGAGAAACAGGAGAAAACAGGAGAGAAACAGGAGAGAGGACAGGAAAACAGAGAAACAGGAGAAAACAGGAGAGGAGGAGAAAAGGAGAGAGGACAGGAGAAAACAGAGAACAGGAGAAAACAGGAGAAAACAGAGGACAGGAGAAAACAGGAGAGAGAGACAGGAGAAAACAGGAGAGAACAGGAGAAAACAGGAGAGACAGGAAAACAGGAGAAAGACAGGAGAAAACAGGAGAAAACAGGAGAGAGGAAGGAGAAAACAGGAGAAAACAGGAGAGAGGACAGGAGAAAACAGGAGAGAGGACAGGAGAAAACAGGAGAGAAACAGGAGAAAACAGAAAAAACAGGAGAGAGGACAGGAGAAAACAGGAGAGAACAGGAGAAAACAGGAGAGAGGACAGGAGAGAAAACAGGAGAAAACAGGAGAAAACAGGAGAGAGGACAGGAGAAAACAGGAAACAGGAGAGAAAGGACAGGAGAAAACAGGAGAAAACAGGAGAGAGGACAGGAGAAAACAGGAGAGAACAGGAGAAAACAGAAAACAGGAGAGAGAAACAGGACAGGAGAAAACAGGAGAGAGGACAGGAGAGAAACAGGAGAAAGAGACAGGAGAAAGGAGAAAACAGGAGAGAGGACAGGAGAAAACAGGAGAAAACAGGAGACAGGAGAAAACAGGAGAGAGGACAGGAGAAAACAGGAGAGAGGACAGGAGAAAACAGGAGAGAGGACAGGAGAAAACAGGAGAGAGGACAGGAGAGAGGACAGGAGAAAACAGGAGAGAGGACAGGAGAAAACAGGAGAAAACAGGAGAAAACAGGAGAGAGGACAGGAGAGAAACAGGAGAGAGAGGACAGGAGAAAAACAGAGGAGAAAACAGGAGAGAGGACAGGAGAAAACAGGAGAGAGGACAGGAGAAAACAGGAGAAAACAGGAGGACAGGAGAAAACAGGAGAGAAAACAGGAGAAACAGGAGAGGACAGGAGACAGGAGAGAGGACAGGACAGGAGAAAACAGGAGAGAGGACAGGAGAGAAACAGGAGAAAACAGGAGAGAGGACAGGAGAAAACAGGAGAGAAACAGGAGAGAGGACAGGAGAAAAGGAGAGGAGAAAACAGAGAACAGGAGAAAACAGGAGAGAGGACAGGAGAAAACAGGAGAGAGGACAGGAGAAAACAGGAGGACAGGAGAAAACAGGAGAAAACAGGAGAAGGACAGGAGAAAACAGGAGAGAGGACAGGAGAAAACAGGAGAAAACAGGAGAGAAACAGGAGAAAACAGGAGAGAGGACAGGAGAAAACAGGAGAGAGGACAGGAGAAAACAGGAGAGAGGACAGGAGAAAACAGGAGAGAGGACAGACAGGAGAAAAGGAGAAAACAGGAGAAAACAGGAGAAAGGAGAAACAGGAGAAAACAGGACAGGAGAAAACAGGAGAGAGGACAGGAGAAAACAGGAGAAAACAGGAGAGAGGACAGGAGAAAACAGGAGAGAGGACAGGAGAAAACAGGAGAGAGGACAGGAGAAAACAGGAGAGAGGACAGGAGAAAACAGGAGAGAGGACAGGAGAAAACAGGAGAGAGGACAGGACAGGAGAAAACAGGAGAAAACAGGAGAGAACAGGAGAAAACAGGAGAGAACAGGAGAAAACAGGAGAGAGGACAGGAGACAGGAGAAAACAGGAGAAAACAGGAGAAGGACAGGAGAAAACAGGAGAGGACAGGAAAAAACAGGAGAAAACAGGAGAGAAACAGGAGAAAGGACAGGAGAGAGACAGGAGAAAACAGGAGAGAGGACAGGAGAAAACAGGAGAAGAGGACAGGAGAAAACAGGAGAGAGGACAGGAGAAAACAGGAGAGAGGACGGGAGAAAACAGTAGAATGAACAGGAGAAAACAGAAGATTGAACAGGAGAAAACAGGAGAGAGGACAGGAGAAAACAGGAGAGAGGACAGGAGAAAACAGGAGAAAACAGGAGAGAAAACAGGAGACAGGAGAAAACAGGAGAGAAACAGGAGAAAACAGGAGAAAACAGGAGAAAACAGAGAAACAGGAGAAAACAGGAGAGAGGACAGGAGAAAACAGGAGAGGACAGGAGAAAACAGGAGAAAACAGGAGAGAGGACAGGAGAAAGGACAGGAGAAAACAGGAGAGAGGACAGGAGAAAACAGGAGAGAGGACAGGAGAGAAACAACAGGAGAGAGACAGGAGAAAAAACAGGAGAGAGGACAGGAGAAAACAGGAGAGAGAAAACAGACAGGAGAAAACAGGAGAGAGGACAGGAGAAAACAGGAGAGAGACAGGAGAAAACAGGAGAAACAGGAGAGAACAGGAGAAAACAGGAGAAAAACAGGAGAAAACAGGAAAGGACAGGAGAAAAACAGGAGAGAGGACAGGAGAAAACAGGAGAACAGGAGAAAACAGGAGAAAACAGGAGAGAGGACAGGAGAGAAAAGGGAGAGAACAGGAGAAAACAGGAGAGAGGACAGGAGAAAACAGGAGAGAGGACAGGAGAAAACAGGAGAGAGGACAGGAGAAAACAGGAGAAAACAGGAGAGGACAGGAGAAAACAGGAGAAAACAGGAGAGAGGACAGGAGAAAACAGGAGAGAGGACAGGAGAAAACAGGAGAAAACAGGAAAACAGAGAGAGGACAGGAGAAAAGAAAACAGGAGAAAACAGGAGAGAGACAGGAGAAAACAGGAGAAACAGGAGAAAACAGGACAGGAGAAAACAGGAGAGAGAAAACAGGAGAAAACAGGAGAAAACAGGAGAGAGGACAGGAGAAAACAGGAGAGACAGGACAGGAGAGAACAGGAGAAAACAGGAGAGAGGACAGGAGAAAACAGGAGAGAGGACAGGAGAAAACAGGAGAGAGGACAGGAGAAAACAGGAGACAGGAGAGGAGAAACAGGAGAAAACAGGAGAAACAGGAGAAAACAGGAGAACAGGAGAAAACAGGAGAGAGGACAGGAGAAAACAGGAGAGAGGACAGGAGAAAACAGGAGAAAACAGGAGAAAACAGGAGAGAGGACAGGAGAAAACAGGAGGAGAGGACAGGAGAAAACAGGAGAAACAGGAGAAAACAGGAGACAGGAGAAAAC
Source organism: Oncorhynchus gorbuscha (assembly GCF_021184085.1). Lineage (NCBI taxonomy): Eukaryota > Metazoa > Chordata > Actinopteri > Salmoniformes > Salmonidae > Oncorhynchus > Oncorhynchus gorbuscha. The sequence goes on from NW_025745211.1 coordinate 14,143, forward strand.
AGGAGAGAGAGAGGACAGGAGAAAACAGGAGAGAGGACAGGAGAAAAAGGAGAGAGGACAGGAGAAAACAGGAGAGACAGGAGAAAACAGGAGAAAACAGGAGAGAGGACAGGAGAAAACACAGGAGAGGAGAGACAGGAGAAAACAGGAGAGAGGACAGGAGAAAACAGGAGAGGAGAACAGGAGAAAACAGGAGAGAGGACAGGAGAAAACAGGAGAAACAGGAGAGAAGATACAGGAGGAGAAAACAGGAGAAAACAGGAGAGAGGACAGGAGAAAACAGGAGAGAGGACAGGAGAAAACAGGAGAGAGGACAGGAGAAAACAGGAGAGAGGACAGGAGAAAACAGGAGAAAACAGGAGATTGAACAGGAGAAAACAGGAGAAAACAGGAGAGAGGACAGGAGAAAACAGGAGAAAACAGGAGAGAACAGGAGAAAACAGGAGAAAACAGGAGAGAGGACAGGAGAAAACAGGAGAAAACAGGAGAGAGGACAGGAGAAAACAGGAGAGAGGACAGGAGAAAACAGGAGAAAACAGGAGAGAACAGGAGAAAACAGGAGAGAGGACAGGAGAAAACAGGAGAAAACAGGAGAGAACAGGAGAAAACAGGAGAGAGGACAGGAGAAAACAGGAGAGAGGACAGGAGAAAACAGTAGAGAGAACAGGAGAAAACAGGAGAGAGGACAGGAGAAAACAGGAGAAAACAGGAGAGACAGGAGAAAACAGGAGAAAACAGGAGAGAGGACAGGAGAAAACAGGAGAGAGGACAGGAGAAAACAGGAGAGAACAGAGAGAAGGAGAAAACAGGAGAGAGGACAGGAGAAAACAGGAGAAAACAGGAGAAAACAGGAGAGAGGACAGGAGAAAACAGGAGAGAACAGGAGAAAACAGGAGAGAAACAGGAGAGAAAAAACAGGAGAAAAGGAGAAAACAGGAGAGAGGAGAAAACAGGAGAAAACAGGAGAGAGGACAGGAAAACAGGAGAGAAGGACAGGAGAAAACAGGAGAGAGGACAGGAGAAAACAGGAGAGAAAAAACAGGAGAGAGGACAGGAAAACAGGAGAAACAGGAGAAAACAGGAGAAAACAGGAGAAAACAGGAGAGAGGACAGGAGAAAACAGGAGAGAGACAGGAGAAAACAGGAGAGAGGACAGGAGAAAACAGGAGAAAACAGGAGAAAACAGGAGACAGGAGAAAACAGGAGAAAAGGAGAAAACAGGAGAGAGGACAGGAGAAAACAGGAGAGAGGACAGGAGAAAACAGGAGAGAACAGGAGAAAACAGGAGAGAGGACAGGAGAGGACAGAGAAAACAGGAGAGAGGACAGGAGAAAACAGGAGAGAGACAGGAGAAAACAGGAGAAGGACAGGAGAAAACAGGAGAGAGGACAGGAGAAAACAGGAGAGAACAGGAGAGAGGACAGGAGAAAACAGGAGAGAGGACAGGAGAAACAGGAGAGAAAACAGGAGAAAACAGGAGAGAGGACAGGAGAAAACAGGAGAGGAGAAAACAGGAGAAAACAGGAGAGGAGAAACAGGAGAAAAACAGGAGAGAGGACAGGAGAAAACAGGAGAGAAACAGGAGAAAACAGGAGAGAGGACAGGAGAAAACAGGAGAGAGGACAGGAGAAAACAGGAGAGACAGGAGAAAACAGGAGAGAGGACAGGAGAAAACAGGAGAGAGGACAGGAGAAAACAGAAAACAGGAGAGAGAGGACAGGAGAAAACAGGAGAGGACAGGAGAAAACAGGAGAGAGGACAGGACAGGAGAAACAGGAGAAAACAGGAGAGAGGACAGGAGAAAACAGGAGAAAACAGGAGAGAACAGGAAAACAGAGAAACAGGAGAAAACAGGAGGACAGGAGAAAACAGGAGAAAACAGGAGAGAGGACAGGAGAAAACAGGAGAGAGGACAGGAGAAAACAGGAGAGAGGGACAGGAGAAAACAGGAGAAAACAGGAGAAAACAGAGAGAGGACAGAGAAAACAGGAGAGAGGAGAAAACAGGAGAAAACAGGAGAAAACAGGAGAGACAGGAGAAAACAGGAGAGAGGACAGGAGAAAACAGGAGAGGAAACAGGAGAAAACAGGAGAAAACAGAGAGACAGGAGAAAACAGGAGAGAGGACAGGAGAAAAACAGGAGAGAGGACAGGAGAAAACAGGAGAGAGGACAGGAGAGAAACAGGAGAGAGGACAGGAGAAAACAGGAGAGAACAGGAGAAACAGGAGAAAACAGGAGAGGACAGGAGAAAACAGGAGAAAACAGGAGAGACAGGAGAAAACAGGAGAGAGGACAGGAGAAAACAGGAGAGAGGAAACAGGAGAAAAGGAGAAAACAGGAGAGAGGACAGGAGAAAACAGGAGAAGGACAGGAGAAAACAGGAGAGAGGACAGGAGAGAGGACAGGAGAAAAGGAGAGAGGACAGGAGAAAACAGGAGAAAACAGGAGAAAACAGGAGGACAGGAGAAAACAGGAGAGAGGACAGGAGAAAACAGAGACAGGAGAAACAGGAGAGAAACAGGAGAAAACAGGAGAGAGGACAGGAGAAAACAGGAGAGAGGACAGGAGAAAACAGGAGAAGAACAGGAGAAAACAGGAGAAAACAGGAGAAAACAGGAGAGAGGACAGGAGAAAACAGGAGAAAACAGAGAGACAGGAGAAAACAGGAGAGAGGACAGGAGAAAACAGGAGAAAACAGGAGAAAGGACAGGAGAGAGGAGAAAACAGGAGAGAAAACAGGAGAGAGGACAGGAGAAAACAGGAGACAGAGAAAACAGGACAGGAGAAAACAGAGAACAGGAGAAAACAGGAGAGAGGAGAAAACAGGAGAAGAAAACAGGAGAGAAACAGGAGAGAACAGGAGAAAACAGAGGACAGGAGAAAACAGGAGAGGAGAAAACAGGAGAAAACAGGAGAGAGGACAGGAGAAACAGGAGAGAGGACAGGAGAAAACAGGAGAGAGGACAGGAGAAAACAGGAGAAAACAGGAGAAAACAGGAGAGAAAACAGGAGAAAACAGGAGAACAGGAGAAAACAGGAGAAAACAGAGGAAGGAGAAAAGGAGAGAGACAGGAGAAAACAGAGACAGGACAGGAGAAAACAGGAGAAAACAGGAGAAAACAGGAGAGAGGACAGGAGAAAACAGGAGAAAACAGGAGAGAGGACAGGAGAAAACAGGAGAAGGAACAGGAGAGAGGACAGGAGAAAAGAAGGACAGGAGAGGAGAAAACAGGAGAAAACAGGAGAGGACAGGAAAAACAGGAGAGGACAGGAGAAAAGGAGAAAACAGGAGAGAGGACAGGAGAAAACAGGAGAAAACAGGAGAAAAGGAGAAAACAGGAGAGAGGACAGGAGAAAACAGGAGAAACAGGAGAAAACAGGAGGAGGACAGGAGAAAACAGGAGAGAACAGGAGAAAACAGGAGAGGACAGGAGAAAACAGGAGAGAGGACAGGAGAAAACAGGAGAGAAAACAGGAGAAAAGGAGAAAACAGGAGAGAGGACAGGAGAAAACAGGAGAGAGGACAGGAGAAAACAGGAGAGAACAGGAGAAAACAGGAGAGAGGACAGGAGAAAACAGGAGAAGGACAGGAGAAAACAGGAGAAAACAGGAGAGAAACAGGAGAAAACAGGAGAGAGGACAGGAGAAAACAGGAGAGAGGACAGGAGAAAACAGGAGAAAGGACAGGAGAGAGACAGGAAAACAGGAGAGAAAGGAGAAAACAGGAGAGAGGAAGGAGAAAACAGGAGAGAGGACAGGAGAAAACAGGAGAGAGGACAGGAGAAAACAGGAGAAAAGGAGAAAACAGGAGAAAACAGGAGAGAGAACAGGAGAAAACAGGAGAGAGAACAGGAGAAAACAGGAGAGAAAACAGGAGAGAGGACAGGAGAAAACAGGAGAGAGGACAGGAGAAAACAGGAGAGAGGACAGGAGAAAACAGGAGAGAGGACAGGAGAAAACAGGAGAGAGGACAGGAGAAAACAGGAGAGAACAGGAGAAAACAGGAGAGAGGACAGGAGAAAACACAGGAGAAAACAGGAGAAAACAGGACAGGAGAAAACAGGAGAGAGGAGAACAGGAGAAAACAGGAGAGAGGACAGGAGAAAAGGAGAAAACAGGAGAGAGGACAGGAGAACAGGAGAAAACAGGAGAGAGGACAGGAGAAAACAGGAGAGAGGACAGGAGAAAACAGGAGAGAGGACAGGAAAACAGGAGAAAACAGGAGAAAACAGAGAGGACAGGAGAAAACAGGAGAGAGGACAGGAGAAAACAGGAGAGAGAGACAGGAGAAAACAGGAGAGAGGACAGGAGAAAACAGGAGAGAGAGGAGAGGACAGGAGAAAACAGGAGAGAACAGGAGAAAAACAGGAGAGAGGACAGGAGAAAACAGGAGAGAGGACAGGAGAAAACAGGAGAGAGGACAGGAGAAAAACAGGAGAGAGGACAGGAGAGAGGAACAGGAGAAAACAGGAGAGAGGACAGGAGAAAACAGGAGAAAGAAAACAGGAGAGAGGACAGGAGAAAACAGGAGAAAGGACAGGAGAGAAAACAGGAGACAGGAGAAAACAGGAGAAACAGGAGAGAAAACAGGAGAAAACAGGAGAGAACAGGAGAAAACAGGAGAAGGACAGGAGAAAACAGGAGAAAACAGGAGAGAGGACAGGAGAAAACAGGAGAAAACAGGAGAGACAGGAGAAAACAGGAGAAAACAGGAGAGAGGACAGGAGAAAACAGGAGAAAAAACAGGAGAGAGGAAAACAGGAGAAAACAGGAGAAAACAGGAGAGAGGACAGGAGAAAACAGGAGAAAAAGGAGAGAAAACAGGAGAAAAAAACAGAGAAAACAGGAGAGAAACAGGAGAAAACAGGAGAGAGGACAGGAGAGAACAGGAGAAAACAGGAGAGAACAGGACAGGAGAAAAACAGGAGAAAACAGGAGAAAACAGGAGAGAGGACAGGAGAAAACAGGAGAAAACAGGAGAAAACAGGAGAGAGGACAGGAGAAAACAGGAGAACAGGAGAAAACAGGAGAGAGGACAGGGAGAAAACAGGAGAGAGGACAGGAAAACAGAAAACAGGAGAGAGGACAGGAGAAAACAGGAGAGAGGACAGGAGAAAACAGGAGAACAGGAGAAAACAGGAGAAAACAGGAGAAAACAGGAGAAAACAGGAGAGAGGACAGGAGAAAACAGGAGAGAGGACAGGAGAAAACAGGAGAGAGGACAGGAGAAAACAGGAGAGAGGACAGGAGAAAACAGGAGAAAACAGGAGAAAACAGGAGAAAACAGGAGGAGAAACAGGAGAAAAAAGGAGAGGAGAAAACAGGAGAGAGGACAGGAGAAAACAGGAGAGAGGACAGGAGAAAACAGGAGAGAAACAGGAGAGAGGACAGGAGAAAACAGGAGAAAACAGGAGAAAACAGGAGAGAGACAGGAGAAAACAGGAGAGAGAAAACAGGACAGGAGAAAAACAGGAGAGAGGACAGGAGAAAACAGGAGAAAACAGGAGAAAACAGGAGAAAACAGGAGAAAACAGGAGAGGACAGGAGAAAACAGGAGAAAACAGGAGAAAACAGGAGAGAGGACAGGAGAAAACAGGAGAGAGGACAGGAGAAAACAGGAGAGAGGACAGGAGAAAACAGGAGAGAGGACAGGAGAAAACAGGAGAGAGGACAGGAGAGAAAACAGGAGAAAACAGGAGAGAGGACAGGAGAAAACAGGAGAGAGGACAGGAGAGGAAAGGGAGAAAACAGGAGAGAGGACAGGACAGGAGAAAACAGGAGAAACAGGAAAACAGGAGAGAGACAGGAGAAAACAGGAGAGAGGACAGGAGAAAACAGGAGAGAGGACAGGAGAAAACAGGAGAACAGGAGAAAACAGGAGAAAACAGGAGAAAACAGGAGAGAGGACAGGAGAAAACAGGAGAGAGGACAGGAGAAAACAGGAGAAAACAGGAGAACAGGAGAAAACAGGAGAGAGGACAGGAGAAAACAGGAGAGAAACAGGAGAAAACAGGAGAGAGGACAGGAGAAAACAAGAAAACAGGAGAGAAACAGGAGAGAGGACAGGAGAAAACAGGAGAGAGGACAGGAGAAAACAGGAGAGAGGACAGGAGAGAGGACAGGAGAAAACAGGAGAAAACAGGAGAGAGGACAGGAGAAAACAGGAGAGAGGACAGGAGAAAACAGGAGAGAGGGAGAAAACAGGAGAAAACAGGAAAACAGAGAAAACAGGAGAAAACAGGAAAACAGGAGAAAGAAAACAGAGAGAGGAGAGAAACAGGAGAAAACAGGAGAGAGGACAGGAGAAAACAGGAGAAAACAGGAGAGGACAGGAGAAAACAGGAGAAAACAGGAGAGAGGACAGGAGAAAACAGGAGAAAACAGGAGAGAGGACAGGAGAAAACAGGAGAAAACAGGAGAGAGGACAGGAGAAAACAGGAGAGAGGACAGGAGAAAACAGGAGAAAACAGGAGAGAGGACAGGAGAAAACAGGAGAAAACAGGAGAAATCAGGGGAGAACAGGAGAGAACAGGAGAGAACAGGAGAAAACAGGAGAGAGGACAGGAGAAAACAGGAGAGAGGACAGGAGAAAACAGGAGAAAACAGGAGAAAACAGGAGAGAACAGGAGAAAACAGGAGAGAGGACAGGAGAAAACAGGAGAGAGGACAGGAGAAAACAGGAGAGAGGACAGGAGAAAACAGGAGAGAGGACAGGAGAAAACAGGAGAGAGGACAGGAGAAAACAGGAGAAAACAGGAGAAAATAGGAGAGAGGACAGGAGAAAAAACAGGAGAGAGGACAGGAGAAAACAGGAGAGAGGACAGGAGAAAACAGGAGAGAGGACAGGAGAAAACAGGAGAAACAGGAGAAAACAGGAGACAGGAGGGACAGGAGAAAACAGGAGAAAACAGGAGAAAAACAGGAACAGGAGAAACAGGAGAAAACAGGAGAAAACAGGAGAAAACAGGAGAGAGGACAGGAGAAAACAGGAGAAAACAGGAGAGAGGACAGGAGAAAACAGGAGAGAGGACAGGAGAAAACAGGAGAAAGGACAGGAGAAAACAGGAGAGAGGACAGGAGAAAACAGGAGAAAACAGGAGAAAACAGGAGAGAGGACAGGAGAAAACAGGAGAGAGGACAGGAGAAAACAGGAGAAAACAGGAGAGGACAGGAGAAAACAGGAGAGACAGGAGAAAACAGGAGAAAAAAACAGGAGAGAGGACAGGAGAAAACAGGAGAAAACAGGAGAGAGGACAGGAGAAAACAGGAGAAAACAGGAGAGAGGACAGGAGAAAATAGGAGAAAACAGGAGAGAGGACAGGAGAAAACAGGAGAAAACAGGAGAGAGGACAGGAGAAAACAGGAGAAAACAGGAGAAAGGACAGGAGAAAGGACAGGAGAGAGGACAGGAGAAAACAGGAGAGAGGACAGGAGAGAGGACAGGAGAAAACAGGAGAGAGGACAGGAGAAAACAGGAGAGAGGACAGGAGAAAACAGGAGAGAGGACAGGAGAAAACAGGAGAGAGGACAGGAGAAAACAGGAGAGAGGACAGGAGAAAACAGGAGAGAGGACAGGAGAAAACAGGAGAGAGGACAGGAGAAAACAGGAGAAAACAGGAGAGAGGACAGGAGAAAACAGGAGAGAGGACAGGAGAAAACAGGAGAGAGGACAGGAGAAAACAGGAGAGGAGAAAACAGGAGAAAACAGGAGAAAGGACAGGAGAAAACAGGAGAGAGGACAGGAGAAAACAGGAGAGAGGACAGGAGAAAACAGGAGAAAACAGGAGAGAGGACAGGAGAAAACAGGAGAGAGGACAGGAGAAAACAGGAGAGAGGACAGGAGAAAACAGGAGAAAACAGGAGAGAGGACAGGAGAAAACAGGAGAGAGGACAGGAGAAAACAGGAGAAAACAGGAGAGAGAGAGACAGGAGAAAACAGAGACAGGAGAAAACAGGAGAGAAACAGGAGAGAGGACAGGAGAAAACAGGAGAGAGGACAGGAGAAAACAGGAGAAAACAGGAGAGAGGACAGGAGAAAACAGGAGAGAGGAGAAAACAGGAGGAGAGGACAGAAAACAGGAGAGAGGACAGGAGAAAACAGGAGAAAGGAGAAAACAGGAGAGAGGACAGGAGAAAACAGGAGAGAGGAAAACAGAAAACAGGAGAGAGACAGGAGAAAACAGGAGAGAACAGGAGAAAACAGAGAGAGGACAGGAGAAAGGACAGGAGAAAACAGGAGAGGACAGGAGAAAACAGGAGAGAGGACAGGAGAAAACAGGAGAGAGAACAGGAGAGAGGACAGGAGAAAACAGGAGAGAGGACAGGAGAGAAAACAGGAGAAAGGACAGGAGAAAACA
>NW_025745211.1:27500-47569 GCF_021184085.1 Oncorhynchus gorbuscha
TTTTTTCTTCTAATTTTGTCTGTCATAGTTGAAGTGTACCTATGATGAAAATTACAGGCCTCTCTCATCTTTTTAAGTGGGAGAACTTGCACAATTGGTGGCTGACTAAATACTTTTTGCCACACTGTATACCTGTGTTTTCTGTCTGTGCGAGTTTGTTTTCTTCATTCAAACCTACAAGTGGTTTCCCTTCCTTGCTATAGTCCCTGTTTTTGACCTTTCCTGCCTGCCGTTGTCACGTCCTGACCTTAGTTCCTTTTTTATGTCTCTATTTTAGTTTGTTCAGGGTGTGAGTTTGGGAGGGCATTCTATGTTTGTGTTCTATGTTTTCTATTTCTATGTGTTTGGCCTGGTATGGTTCCAAATCAGAGGCAGCCTTTGCCTCTACTCTGGATTACCGACCTCTTCCACCCTATCTGGATTATTGACCTCTGCCTGACCTGACCCAGCCTGCTGTTCCACCCTCTCTGGATTATTGACCTCTGCCTGACCTGACCCAGCCTGCTGTTCCACCCTCTCTGGATTATTGACCTCTGCCTGACCTGACCTAGCCTGCTGTTCCACCCTCTCTGTATTATTGACCCCTGTCTGACCTGACCCAGCCTGCTGTTCCACCCTCTCTGGATTATTGACCCCTGCCTGACCTGACCCAGCCTGCTGTTCCGGTGCTTTACACCTCTCTGGATTATTGACCCCTGCCTGACCTGACCCAGCCTGCTGTTCCGGTGCTTTACACCTCTCTGGATTATTGACCCCTGCCTGACCTGACCCAGCCTGCTGTTCCGGTGCTTTACACCTCTCTGGATTATTGACCCCTACCTGACCTGACACAGCCTGCTGTTCCACCCTCTCTGGATTATTGACCCCTGCCTGACCTGACCCAGCCTGCTGTTCCACCCTCTCTGGATTATTGACCCCTGCCTGACCTGACCCAGCCTGCTGTTCCGGTGCTTTACACCTCTCTGAATTATTGACCCCTGCCTGACCTGACCCAGCCTGCTGTTCCGGTGCTTTACACCTCTCTGGATTATTGACCCCTGCCTGACCTGACCCAGCCTGCTGTTCCGGTGCTTTACACCTCTCTGGATTATTGACCCCTGCCTGACCTGACCCAGCCTGCTGTTCCGGTGCTTTACACCTCTCTGGATTATTGACCCCTGCCTGACCTGACCCAGCCTGCTGTTACGGTGCTTTACACCCTCTCTGGATTATTGACCCCTGCCTGACCTGACCCAGCCTGCTGTTCCACCCTCTCTGGATTATTGACCCCTGCCTGACCTGACCCAGCCTGCTGTTCCACCCTCTCTGGATTATTGACCCCTGCCTGACCTGACCCAGCCTGCTGTTCCGGTGCTTTACACCTCTCTGGATTATTGACCCCTGCCTGACCTGACCCAGCCTGCTGTTCCGGTGCTTTACACCTCTCTGGATTATTGACCCCTGCCTGACCTGACCCAGCCTGCTGTTCCGGTGCTTTACACCTCTCTGGATTATTGACCCCTGCCTGACCTGACCCAGCCTGCTGTTCCGGCGCTTACACCTCTCTGGATTATTGACCCCTGCCTGACCTGACCCAGCCTGCTGTTCCGGTGCTTTACACCTCTCTGGATTATTGACCCCTGCCTGACCTGACCCAGCCTGCTGTTCTGTTGCTTTACACCCTCTCTGGATTATTGACCCCTGCCTGACCTGACCCAGCCTGCTGTTCCGTTGCTTTACACCTCTCTGGATTATTGACCCCTGCCTGACCTGACCCAGCCTGCTGTTCCGTTGCTTTACACCTCTCTGGATTATTGACCCCTGCCTGACCTGACCCAGCCTGCTGTTCCGGTGCTTTACACCTCTCTGGATTATTGACCCCTGCCTGACCTGACCCAGCCTGCTGTTCCGGTGCTTTACACCTCTCTGGATTATTGACCCCTGCCTGACCTGACCCAGCCTGCTGTTCCGGTGCTTTACACCTCTCTGGATTATTGACCCCTGCCTGACCTGACCCAGCCTGCTGTTCCGGTGCTTTACACCTCTCTGGATTATTGACCCCTGCCTGACCTGACCCAGCCTGCTGTTCCGGTGCTTTACACCTCTCTGGATTATTGACCCCTGCCTGACCTGACCCAGCCTGCTGTTCCGGTGCTTTACACCTCTCTGGATTATTGACCCCTGCCTGACCTGACCCAGCCTGCTGTTCCGGTGCTTTACACCTCTCTGGATTATTGACCCCTGCCTGACCTGACCCAGCCTGCTGTTCCGGTGCTTTACACCTCTCTGGATTATTGACCCCTGCCTGACCTGACCCAGCCTACTGTTCCGGTGCTTTACACCTCTCTGGATTATTGACCCCTGCCTGACCTGACCCAGCCTGCTGTTCCGGTGCTTTACACCTCTCTGGATTATTGACCCCTGCCTGACCTGACCCAGCCTGCTGTTCTGGTGCTTTACACCTCTCTGGATTATTGACCCCTGCCTGACCTGACCCAGCCTGCTGTTCCGGTGCTTTACACCTCTCTGGATTATTGACCCCTGCCTGACCTGACCCAGCCTGCTGTTCCGGTGCTTTACACCTCTCTGGATTATTGACCCCTGCCTGACCTGACCCAGCCTGCTGTTCCGGTGCTTTACACCTCTCTGGATTATTGACCCCTGCCTGACCTGACCCAGCCTGCTGTTCCACCCTCTCTGGATTATTGACCCCTGCCTGATCTGACCCAGCCTGCTGTTCGGGTGCTTTACACCTCTCTGGATTATTGACCCCTGCCTGACCTGACCCAGCCTGCTGTTCCGGTGCTTTACACCTCTCTGGATTATTGACCCCTGCCTGACCTGACCCAGCCTGCTGTTCCGGTGCTTTACACCTCTCTGGATTATTGACCCCTGCCTGACCTGACCCAGCCTGCTGTTCCGGTGCTTTACACCTCTCTGGATTATTGACCCCTGCCTGACCTGACCCAGCCTGCTGTTCCGGTGCTTTACACCTCTCTGGATTATTGACCCCTGCCTGACCTGACACAGCCTGCTGTTCCACCCTCTCTGGATTATTGACCCCTGCCTGACCTGACCCAGCCTGCTGTTCCACCCTCTCTGGATTATTGACCCCTGCCTGACCTGACCCAGCCTGCTGTTCCACCCTCTCTGGATTATTGACCCCTGCCTGACCTGACCCAGCCTGCTGTTCCGGTGCTTTACACCTCTCTGGATTATTGACCCTGCCTGACCTGACCCAGCCTGCTGTTCTGGTGCTTTACACCTCTCTGGATTATTGACCCCTGCCTGACCTGACCCAGCCTGCTGTTCCGGTGCTTTACACCTCTCTGGATTATTGACCCCTGTCTGACCTGACCCAGCCTGCTGTTCTGGTGCTTTACACCTCTCTGGATTATTGACCCCTGCCTGACCTGACCCAGCCTGCTGTTACGGTGCTTTACACCCTCTCTGGATTATTGACCCCTGCCTGACCTGACCCAGCCTGCTGTTCCACCCTCTCTGGATTATTGACCCCTGCCTGACCTGACCCAGCCTGCTGTTCCGGTGCTTTACACCTCTCTGGATTATTGACCCCTGCCTGACCTGACCCAGCCTGCTGTTCCGGTGCTTTACACCTCTCTGGATTATTGACCCCTGCCTGACCTGACCCAGCCTGCTGTTCCGGTGCTTTACACCTCTCTGGATTATTGACCCCTGCCTGAACTGACCCAGCCTGCTGTTCCGTTGCTTTACACCCTCTCTGGATTATTGACCCCTGCCTGACCCGACCCAACCTGCTGTTCTGTTGCTTTACACCCTCTCTGGATTATTGACCCCTGCCTGACCTGACCCAGCCTGCTGTTCTGTTGCTTTACACCTCTCTGGATTATTGACCCCTGCCTGACCTGACCCAGCCTGCTGTTCCGGTGCTTTACACCTCTCTGGATTATTGACCCCTGCCTGACCTGACCAAGCCTGCTGTTCCGGTGCTTTACACCTCTCTGGATTATTGACCCATGCCTGACCTGACCCAGCCTGCTGTTCCGGTGCTTTACACCTCTCTGGATTATTGACCCCTGCCTGACCTGACCCAGCCTGCTGTTCCGGTGCTTTACACCTCTCTGGATTATTGACCCCTGCCTGACCTGACCCAGCCTGCTGTTCCGGTGCTTTACACCTCTCTGGATTATTGACCCCTGCCTGACCTGACCCAGCCTGCTCTTCCTGTGCTTTTACACCTCTCTGGATTATTGACCCCTGCCTGACCTGACCCAGCCTGCTGTTCCGGTGCTTTACACCTCTCTGGATTATTGACCCCTGCCTGACCTGACCCAGCCTGCTGTTCCGGTGCTTTACACCTCTCTGGATTATTGACCCCTGCCTGACCTGACTCAGCCTGCTGTTCCGGTGCTTTACACCTCTCTGGATTACTGACCCCTGCCTGACCTGACCCAGCCTGCTGTTCCGGTGCTTTACACCTCTCTGGATTACTGACCCCTGCCTGACCTGACCCAGCCTGCTGTTCCGGTGCTTTACACCTCTCTGGATTATTGACCCCTGCCTGACCTGACCCAGCCTGCTGTTCCGGTGCTTTACACCTCTCTGGATTATTGACCCCTGCCTGACCTGACCCAGCCTGCTGTTCCGGTGCTTTACACCCTCTCTGGATTATTGACCCCTGCCTGACCTGACCCAGCCTGCTGTTCCGGTGCTTTACACCTCTCTGGATTATTGACCCCTGCCTGACCTGACCCAGCCTGCTGTTCCGGTGCTTTACACCTCTCTGGATTATTGACCCCTGCCTGACCTGACCCAGCCTGCTGTTCCGGTGCTTTACACCTCTCTGGATTATTGACCCCTGCCTGACCTGACCCAGCCTGCTGTTCCGGTGCTTTACACCTCTCTGGATTATTGACCCCTGCCTGACCTAACCCAGCCTGCTGTTCCGGTGCTTTACACCTCTCTGGATTATTGACCCCTGCCTGACCTGACCCAGCCTGCTGTTCCGGTGCTTTACACCTCTCTGGATTATTGACCCTGCCTGACCTGACCCAGCCTGCTGTTCCGGTGCTTTACACCTCTCTGGATTATTGACCCCTGCCTGACCTAACCCAGCCTGCTGTTCCGGTGCTTTACACCTCTCTGGATTATTGACCCCTGCCTGACCTGACCCAGCCTGCCGTTCCGGTGCTTTACACCTCTCTGGATTATTGACCTCTACCTGACCTGACCCAGCCTGCTGTTCCGGTGCTTTACACCTCTCTGGATTATTGACCCCTGCCTGACCTGACCCAGCCTGCTGTTCCGGTGCTTTACACCTCTCTGGATTATTGACCCCTGCCTGACCTGACCCAGCCTGCTGTTCCGGTGCTTTACACCTCTCTGGATTATTGACCTCTACCTGACCTGACCCAGCCTGCTGTTCCGGTGCTTTACACCCTCTCTGGATTATTGACCCCTGCCTGACCTGACCCAGCCTGCTGTTCCGGTGCTTTACACCTCTCTGGATTATTGACCCTGCCTGACCTGACCCAGCCTGCTGTTACGGTGCTTTACACCTCTCTGGATTATTGACCCCTGCCTGACCTGACCCAGCCTGCTGTTCCGGTGCTTTACACCTCTCTGGATTATTGACCCCTGCCTGACCTGACCCAGCCTGCTGTTCCGGTGCTTTACACCTCTCTGGATTATTGACCCCTGCCTGACCTGACCCAGCCTGCTGTTACGGTGCTTTACACCTCTCTGGATTATTGACCTCTGCCTGCCATTTTATTATTTGTATTTTTTCCAACCTTTTTTTAACTAGGTAAGTCAGTTAAGAACAAATTCAGAGAACAAAAACTGCCTCGTTCAGGGGCAGAACGGCATATTTTCTTTACCTTGTCAGCTCAGGGATTTGATCTAGCAACCTAATTCCAACAAATCGTACACCCCTTAATCTTCTAGAATAGGACTTTGAATTATGGAAGTGTAGATTAGCCAAATTGTTTTACTTGAGCATAACCCCAAAACAAAGGACTTATTAGCCATCCCTACTCTATTGTTTAGCCATCTCTACTCTGTTTATGACTTTGTCATGGAGGACTGATTGGACTCATTGATTCTAGTTGAAAAGGTTTATGCTACGCTCATGGCATGGCTTGCTTTGAGCACTACTGAAAAGTGCTGTTTACATGTGAAAAATGAATGTCTTATGCTGCATTTGCTATAGGCCTATTGTTAACCTTTTTAGTGGGTGACACTTTGATATCTTGATAATGCAGCTGTTTAAAAGACAAATCCACAGATGAAACAATAACAAAATGGCCGCCCTGCCTCTGTTTTGGTAAAAAGTTGAGGGATGGGCCTGGAGAAACCTAACTGCTCAGCACTATGGATGCAAGGACTGACCAGCCACGATATCAAAATGATGGTTTTAACCATGTTTTGAGGCTATACAGTGTGTTTACATTTACAATGTTTACAAACATTGGAGAAAAACATGCTTACTTGGGGTTTTGGGTGTGACACTTGAACTAAACTCATGAGGCATTTTAAAAGTATATTCTTCAATAATCAATGTGTGTGTGTATATACAGTTGAAGTCGGGAGTTTACATACTTAGGTTGGAGTCATTAAAACTTGTTAAACTTGTTAAACTTGTTAAAACCACTCCACAAATGTCTTGTTAGCAAACTATAGTTTTGGCAAGTCGGTTAGGACATCTGCTTGGTGCATGACACAAAAAATCTTTCCAACATGTGTTTTACAGACAAATTATTTAATTAATAATTCACGGTATCACAATTTCAGTGGGTCAGAAGTTTACATACACTAAGTTGACTGTGCCTTTAAACAGCGTGGAAAATTCCAGAAAATTATGTCATGGCTTTAGAAGCTTCTGATAGGCTAATTGACATCATTTGTGTCAATTGGAAGTGTACCTGTGGAAGGATTTCAAGGCATACCTTCAAACTCGTTGCTTGATATCATGGCAAAATCAAAAGAAATCAGCCAAGACCTCAAAGAAATTGTAGACCTCCCCAAGTCTGGTTCATCCTTGGAGCAATTTCCAAACGCCTGAAGGTACCACGTTCATCTGTACAAACAATAGTACGCAAGTATAAACACCATGGGACCACACATCCGTCATACAGCTCAGGAAGGAGATGAGTTCTAAACGTACTTTGGTGCGAAAATTGCAATTCAATCCCAGAACAACAGCAAAGAACATTGTGAAGATGCTGGAGGAAACGGGTGCAAAAGTATCTATAACCACAGTAAAACGAGTCATTTATCGACATAACCTAAAAGTCCGCTCAGCAAGTAAGAAGCCACTGCTCCAAAACCACCATAAAAAGCCAGACTACAGTTTGCAAATGCACAAAGATCATACTTTTTGGAGAAATGTCCTCTGGTCTGATGAAACAAAATAGTAGGCTATCTGTTTGGCCATAATGACCTTTGTTATGTTTGGAGAAAAAAGGGAAGGCTAGCAAGCCGAAGCACACCATCCCAACCGTGAAGCACAGGGATGGCAGCATCATGTTGTGTGGGTGATTTGCTGCAGGAGGGACTGGTGCACTTCACAAAATAGATGGCACATGAGGAAGTAAAAATTATGTGGATATATTGAAGCAACATCTCAAGACATCAGTCAAGAAGTTAAAGCTTGGTCGCAAATGGGGCTTCCAAATGGACAATGAACCCAAGCATACTTCCAAAGTTGTGGCAAAATGGCTTAAGGACAACAAAGTCAAGGTATTGGAGTGGCCATCACAAAGCCCTGATCTCAATCCTATAGAAAATGTGTGGGCAGAACTGAAAAGCATGTGCGAGCAAGGAGGCCTTTACAACCCTGACAGTTACACCAGCTCTGTCAGGAGGGATGGGCAAAATTCACCAAACTTATTGTGGGAAGCTGGTGGAAGGCTACCTGAATTGTTTGACCCAGTTTAAACAATTTAAAAGCTAATTCTAATTGAGCATATGTAAACTTCTGACCCACTGGGAATGTGATGAAAGAAATAAGAGCTGAAATAAATAATTCTCTACTATTATTCTGACATTTCACGTTCTTAATATAAAGTGGTGATCCTAACTGACCTAAGACAGGGAATTTTTACTAAGATTAAATGTCAGGAATTGTGAAAACTGAGTTTAAATGTATTTGGCTAAGGTGTATGTAAACTTCCGACTTCAACTGTATATACTACTGTTCAAAAGTTTGGGGTCACTTAGAAATGCCCTTGTTCTTGAGAGAAAAGCTTTAAAAAATTGTCCATTAAAATAACATCAAATTGATCAGAAATACAGTGTTGACATTGTTGTAAATGACTATTGTAGCTGGAAATGGCAGATTTTTAATTGAATATCTACATAGGCGTTCAGAGGCCCATTATCAGCAAGCATCGCTCCTGTGTTCCAATGGCAAGTTGTGTTAGCTAATCCAAGTTAATCATTTTAAAAGGCTAATAGATCATTTGGGGCGGCAGGGTAGCCTAGTGGTTAGAGTGTTGGACTAGTAACCGAAAGGTTGCAAGTTCGAATCCCCGAGCTGATAAGGTACAAATCTGTCGTTCTGCCCCTGAACAGGCAGTTAACCCACTGTTCCTAGGCCGTCATTGAAAATAAGAATTTGTTCTTAATTGACTTGCCTAGTAAAATAAAGGTAAAATAAATAAATAAATAAATTAGAAAACCCTTTTGCAATTATGTTAGCGCAGCTGAAAACTGTTGTTCTGATTAAATAAGCAATAAATCTGGCCTTCTTTAGACTAGTTGAGTATCTGGAGCATCAGCATTTGTGGGTTCGATTACAGGCTCAAAATGGCCAGAAACAAAGAACTTTCTTCTGAAACTTGTCAGTCTAACCTTGTTCTGCGAAATGAAGGCTATTCCATGCGAGAAAGTGCCTGGAAACTGAAGAACTCTTACAACGCTGTGTACTACTCCCGTCACAGAACAGCGCAAACTGTCTCTAAACCAGAATAGAGAGGAGTGGGAGGCCCTGGTGCACAACTGAGTAAAGGACAAGTACATTAGTGTCTAGTTTGAGAACAGACGCCTCACAAGTCACCAACTGGAAGCTTCATTAAATAGCACCCTCAAAACACCAGTCTCAATGTCAAAAGTGAGGAGGCAACTCCAGGATGTTGGCCTTCTAGGCAGAGTTCCTCTGTCCAGTGTCTGTGTTATTTTGCCCCTCTTAATCTCTTCTTTTTATTGGCCAGTCTGAGATTTGTCTTTTTCTTTGCAACTCTGCCTAGAAGGCCAACATCCCGGAGATTCCTCTTCACTGTTGACGTTGAGACCTCTGCCTTTTTCTGTGGCTAAACCAACTAGGCTCGTAATTTATTTTTATTTTTATACCCCCTTTTTTCCCCCAATTTCGTGGTATCCAATTGTTAGTAGTTACTGTCTTGTCTCAGCGCTACCCCTCCGGTACGGGCTCGGGAGAGATGAATGCGTCCTCCGAAACACAACCCAACCAAGCAGCACTGCTTCTTAACACAGCGCGCATCCAACCCGGAAGCCAGACACACCAATGTGTCGGAGGTAACACCGTACACCTAGCGACCTGGTCAGCGTGCACTGCACCCGGCCCGTCACAGAAGTCACTAGTGCGCGATGAGACAAGGATATCCCTCCTGGCCAAACCTTCCCTAACCCGGACGACGCTAGGCCAATTGTGCATCGCCCCATGGACCTCCCGGTCGCGGCCGGCTGCGACAGAGCCTTAGACCACTGGCAGGAGGCCTAGGCTCGTAATTTAACCATTTTATTTGTATTTACAGATGACATACGAGTTTGATAATAAGGCACATGAAAGTTCACATGTGCGAGAAGGCATTTCGGCCAAAAAGCATGTTCAGGGAGTGAATACATTTAATGAATAAACAAAACATAATACAAAACACGAACAACGCACAGACATGCTTTCTTGAACATGTGAACTTTCATGTGCCTTAACATCAAACTTATATGTCATCTGTAAATATGAATAAAATTGTTCAATTACGAGCCTAGTTGGTTTAGCCACAGAAAAAGACAGCAGTCTCAACAATTTTATTCGACATACAAGTTTGATATAGAAGGCACATGAAAGTTCACATTCGAGAAGGCATTTCTACCAAAAAAACGCATTTTGATAAATCTTTTTTTACGTTCAAAAGGCTCTCCTGTGAAGTCGTGACTTGCGACATACGCCTAGTTTCTTGAAATGGGTCACATTTGGTGTGTCATCATAGTGGTCTCTGACTTGTGGTCGGACTCACTCAGGTGGAACAAACTTAAATGTGTGTCTTTTTTCAATGCTGATCTAAATGTCATTGAGAAGACATAGAAGTGTCAAAGATTGCGAAAAACAAACATCCTTTCTGAATTTGAAAGTAATCCAAGAAGTAATCATCAAATTTTTCAAAAGTATCTGCAATCTGATTACAACATTTGTCACGTGTGCTCCTCTCCGGCCTCAAGGTCACCAGGCTGCTCGTTATGACGCACACCTGTCACCATCGATACGCGCATCAGCGCATAATGACACTCACCTGGACTCCATCACCTCCTTGATTACCTGCCCTTTATATGTCACTCCCTTTGGTTCCTTCCCCAGGCGTCATTGTTTCGGTTTCATGTCTGTGCGTAGAGTGCTCCATATGAGCATGTGTCTGGTTACTCTGTCCTGATAATGTTGAGGGAGCGCAAGCACCTGAGCACGCATATACTTTCCTGGCCTGCTGCACGGAAATGTAGGAATGTGTTTGTTTTTTAACATCCATTGCAAATGGTAATGTATTAAAACTATAGTTCCTCACAGTAAGCTATTTGAAAACTCATTCCAACAAACTCCCCCTCGATGATCAACAATCCTCGGTGTGAAAGAGCAACCAATGAACGTTTTAGGCCTACTGCTGCATTGGTTTATAGGCCATCAGTTCCATGCGCTTGTGTCTTTAGCCGCCAATGGATCTCGGTGTATCAATGTGTCATATGGTAGAGGTTGGTGATCTCACATTAGTTGACTTTTAACTTTCAATTTTTTGTTTGTTTTGAATTTTCATTCAAATTTTATGATTGACCATGTGGCAATGATTTTGAGAAACTTTCTTCCTGAACTGAAACTGTTTCACGAAAATGCACACATGAAAATCATCACTGGGACGCAGAACGATAGAAATGGTAGGATACATTTTAAGCTTCCCCAAACTTTAAACTCACGCTCAGCCGATTAAGTCTTTATTAAATAACTTCCTCGACGTTCCCATGTTTGGATTTTGCCTGTAGGCTACTTTGAAGCAAGGTAAGACATGCCTCATAATATAAAATAAAACATTTAGGTTTCAAACAAGTATGTTTTCAAAATGCATACGGCCTCCAGCTCACATTGTAAAGTGGTGGGTGAGTGCATTTAGCCTGTTCCCTGCACTTTAATGGTGAATGGGAGCCGAGCTTCAATTACCAGTTGAGAAATAAAAATAGTAGCTATTTTTTTACATTCTGCACTAAAACTGTTTTAAACACGTGATGGCATTTTGAATTTTCCATCATGAATGGTCACGTTTTACTCCAATGAAAATACGCACAAGATTAATTGCACAAAATTATGCAAATGGACCTGTAGACCGATAAGTGTGACTGTCAAATGTTTTTACATGGAATGGTATTTCCATCATTGAATAAAAAGCATTATTTTGCAATGGGATTTGTTTTGTCCTGATCATTTTGGCCGGCAACAGTTTTATTTATTGGTTTATCTTTTTTTTTTATTGGCCAAAAGCTGGCAATGGCAGGTTAACGGAAACTCTGCTCTCGAATTGTCACAGTCAGTTTTCAGGGTGTAGTGAACCGTGTGTACTAATAGTAGACACCATCACAGCAGAGGGCCACACACACAACCTTTACAACCCTCCCCTCATTACCTCCCTTTTTCTCATCACACATCATACTTAATACTGTCAATCACATCCCAGCTCTCATTTACAAACTCATCATCTCTTCCTCTCCCTCTTTCTCCTCATCTACAATATTTCTCTCTACTCATCTCCAGCCTTTTACTCCCTTATCATCTCTCATTCTATCCCTCAATCTTTCTAATTCTCTTTCTCTGCCAGAACTTGTAGACCACCTTGTATAACATTTCTTGAAGTGCTACTTCTGTGTGTGTGTGTGTGTGTGTGGTATGTGTTCTCAAACTGTGCCACTTCATCTATCAACCCTGGTAACCATGGTAACCCATCAATCAGCCGGCTGGCTGGCATTGAAGTAGCCTATAGTAGGCCGTCATTAGCATACAGAACTTTCCTATGTGAGACCACAGAGAGGTAGATTATCTAAGGACTTACATAAAGAGAGAGATGGGAAAGAGAGATAGAGAAAGACAGACAGACAGACAGACAGACAGACAGACAGACAGACAGACAGACAGACAGACAGACAGACAGACAGACAGACAGACAGACAGACAGACAGACAGACAGACAGACAGACAGACAGACAGACAGACAGACAGACAGACAGACAGACAGACAGACAGACAGACAGACAGACAGACAGACAGAAAACACTTACACACTTACAGGCAGTCTGCATTCCCTATCCTCCCCCCTTCCTCTCTTCATTCCATCCTTTCCCCCTTCCTCCATATAAAATAATTAAGGCTTCATTTGGCCTCATTTGCGTCTGCAGCTCTCAATGTTGCTTTAGGGTCCTTTGCACGCCCCTCCTAAAATAATTAGAGAAAACACTGCTTCCCAAACTGCTGCTGTTTGCAAGTTTACAGTCTGTCCTTTTCACCAGAGACTGGGCCTTCACACGGAGGTTTCCGTGACTATCTCCCCTCTCTGCACAGAGTCTACACCCTCAGAGCCTGCAGCTTGGCTACAGACACACGCTATCCTCCACTACCTCACAAGAGCAGGACCACACACACACACACACACACACACACACACACACACACACACACACACACACACACACACACACACACACACACACACACACACACACACACACACACACACACACACACACACACACACACACACACACACACACACACACACACAGACGTTAACAAAAGACACAGCCCAAACCCCTAGACGCTTACAGTCGCTACAGTAGTTGATTTAGTTGAAGTTTTAAAAACGATGACAACAGCAACTTTAAGGACATGAGGCTGCGGCTCTAAGGCACGATATCATGTTCTGCGAGGATAAAGCTGCTGCTCTATTTCAAACTGTAACACTCTCTCTGTGTGTGTGTGTGTGTGTGTGTGTGTGTGTGTGTGTGTGTGTGTGTGTGTGTGTGTGTGTGTGTGTGTGTGTGTGTGTGTGTGTGTGTGTGTGTGTGTGTGTGTGTATGTGTGTGTGTGTGTGTGTGTGTGTATGTGTGTGTGTGTGTGTGTGTGTGTGTGTGTGTGTGATCTGAGAGGACATCAGTAGAACACTTCTCTGCCTCTCAATCAGACATTGCCACTTTGAAGCTCTCTGATGTTTTAGTCTGGTTTAAATGCTTCGACGTCTTTGTGGATTGTGCCTGCGTGTGTGTTTTTGTGAAGGTGTGTGTGTGTGTGTGCGTGCGCGTACATGTTTTATTTTTTGATGGGTATTTGTGTTTAAAACCCTCTCACTTTCCAGCCTTTGGAGCTGTGTGTTCGGTAGTCCAATAAGTGGCCTTGATCTGACAGAATCAAACACTGCATTGTTTTTCATGGATGTCCCATGAATATGTTAATCTGAAGCACCAGATAGATATCAATTAAGTTCACAATACATAGACATTACGACCTCCGTAACATCATTGTAATATGTGTCTAAATACAGTGCAACTACAGTCGCCAAATCTAATGGTATAATACTGTTCTAGGACTGTTCCACGTGTTTGTTGCACAGCTGTACCAAACCTGTTTAGGGAGCATGTTCCCTAGCACATGGTGGAAACAGTGACCTCACACACACACACACGGTCAACCACATGCACACGTCACACAGACATTCACATGCACACACACACTTCAACCGCACACACCAGAGCTAAACTGAGTACATGGCACACGGGAGGGTCAGTGACCTCATCTATAACAATCACAGGAGGAACAGAGTCTGAGGGGGGGAAAGAGTTAGATAGTGCAGTTGCCATTTCTCACTGCAAGACAACATTCACACTTGTATGGACTGATTTGGTTTGTTCAATGTTCAATGGAGCCATGTGTCTGTAGCTGTTATTGCTGTTAGGGCCCTGTTGGTTTGCAGGGTGTCAGACAGACACACACACACATACACACACGTCAGACATGGGTGTGGAGGAAATCTAATGTGATCTAACTTGTCCCCAACACCAACACACAACACCAACCTCTAAGATAACATGACCTGATCTGATGTGACAATGAAAATCCCTCTTCCTGCTGCCTCCAGGCTATGAGCTGATCTCTGTCTCATTAGAGGATGATTGTGGTGGTGTGTTGGTGATTTTTGTTGTCGTCCTATTTCCAACAATGAGCCGCCCTTCTGATCTCATTGGGGTTTTAACCCCAAAAAAAGCACAAAACTGGAAATTATATTCGAAGGTGAATTATGTTGACACCCCTGATCTAGAGCATGTAAATTGATGTTGATGAAGTGATTGTTTTTTAGTCTAGTACAGTAGGCCTATATATAGTACAGTACATGAATGCAGGTTCATTTCAACGGCAGGGGTTGAATACTGTGCCAAGGTGACAGTAGCAGCACACATTGGAGAGATACAGACACAGGTAAGTACCTAAAGAGAGAAATGCCAAGCGTCGGCTGGAGGGGTGTAAAGCTCGCCGCCATTGGACTGGAGCAGTGGAAACGTGTTCTCTGGAGTGATGAATCACGCTTCACCATCTGGCAGTCCGATGGACGAAACTGGGATTAGCGGATGCCAGGAGAAAGCTACCTGCCAGAATGCATAGTGCCAACTGTAAAGTTTGGTGGGGGACGATTCTGTGCTTCCAACTTTGTGGAAACAGTTTGGAGAAGGCCCTTTCCCTTTTTCGGCATGACAATGCCCCTGTGCACAAAGCGAGGTCCATACAGAAATGTTTTGTCGCAATCATTCTGCAACAACATGACTGGCCTGCACAGAGCCCTGACCTCAACCCCATCAAACACCTTTGGGATTAATTGGAATGCCGACTGTGAGCCAGGCCTCATTGCCCAACATCAGTGCCCAAGTCCCCACAGCAATGTTCCAAAATCGAGTGGAAAGCCTTCCCTGAAGAGTGGAGACTGTTAAAGCAGCAAAGGGGGGGACCAACTCCATATGAATGGCCATGATTTTGGAATGAGATGTTCGACAAGCATGTCCACATACTTTTGGTCATGTAGTGTAAATACGTAGATGTGGAGACCCACAGACAGATTACAGGTTACTGTGTGAATGCAAAAATATAAATACGTTAGAAGAAACATTTGTATAAATGTGCTAACACAAAGCTAGTAGACTACTGTAGTGTACACAGAGCCAGTGAATGTCTCCACCCTCCAACTGTGAAGATGTAATAGGTCAACAAGAAAACATCTGTACCCAGTCACTGGCTCCATGCAGCTCATCACAATAACAAAGATGTCAGCCAGTAATGGAGCTCTTCATAGGGACTATTAGACTTGTATTTACATATTTAGCTTCCATTCACTACACTCTTAGAAAAAAAGGGTTCCTAAAGGGTTCTTTAGTGGTCCCCATAGGAGAACACTTTTCTGCGTAAAAGGTTCTACATGGAACTCAAAAAGGGTTCTTCAAAGCGTTCTCCAATGAGGACAGCCGAAGAACCCTTTTAGGTTCCAGATAGCACCTTTTTCTTCTAAGAGTGTACATGAGAATATATTAACTACAGCAACTGTCATGAGGATATGGCATACTGGTAGTAGTATGTGCTGCTTCATTCTAAAAGTGTAAAGCCACATTTTGAAATATTCTACATGTATTCTAGGTAGCTAGCTGTGTAATATCTAACTGCCCATGCTGTCCCTCAACATCCCAGGCCTCTGGTTCTGTCTGGGACAGACACAGTATGCTACGGAGGAAATCAATTGTCATCCCTCCATCCCTCCTCTCCTCCCAACTAAAGTGCACTTTCTATGCGTAATCCCCGTCTGTGCTGCAAATCCTTAATCTGTTTTACGTAAGAAACCAGGGTGAGGGTAGGGTGCCAAACCTCAGTGTCAACACAGCCAGAAGAGACCAAAACCAAAGCACAACCATGTCAGGTGGTGCACTACCATGGTCACTAGGGTACCTAACCCACCTGCTGCTTGTCCACCATGTCCTTACTGACCGTGGCGCCTTTGGGCGCGGGAACCCTCTCGCACGTGCACCCCTCCAGCAAGTAAATCCCGGAGGGCCGAGTGCTCTGGTCGTTCTCGAAGTAAAAGAGCACATTCTGGTAGAGAGCAAAGTACTTGTCATTCCACCGACTGTTCTCCGTCGTCTTCTTGCTCAGGATGCCGCGTTTCGTGCCCTCTTTGCGCGCGACAAGCGACAGATATAGAGCGTGCCCCTCATTATAGCGCACGCTCTTCTGCATTTTCCGTGAGACCCCTTCTCGTTCAGTCGATTTCAGAAAGTGGTCGTTGTTTTTGATGTCATATCTGTGACATATCTATCATATTTTCGGAGAGAGTTGGACAGGATAGGAGAGAGAGTAGATGCAGAGGAGAGAGCGCGCTAATCCAAGTTCACCACAGACGCGCAGGGGGAATTTGAGTCCGGTCCACTCTGTGCGCCGCGAAGAAGCCAGAAATAAATAAATAATACCACATCTCATGCCTCAAACTTTTTAGAAAGGGGATCCAAATCATCCCAAATGGCGAGAAAATATAGCCTATACAAGTGGAAAATCGCAAAAGACTTATCGTCCAGGCTGTAGCAGCGTAAGACCAAAATAGATTGAGGAGAACAGACGGTGAAAACAGCGCTAATCGGCTTTGACAGTAATTTAAAGAGACAGGTCGCTGTAATGTATTCCACCGGACTAGAGCTACTGTTTGTCTCTGTCTAATCCACTGTAGCATAGCCTGGCTACTGTCTGTCTGCCTGTCTGCCGGGGCGGGGCGGGCCGACGGAAAGTCTTCTGTACAGTCTAGACAAGGGTTTGCGCTTCCTCGCTCTCATTCACTGTAAACGGTGAAACTGTAGGTTTTACTATGCTGGACCAGCAGTGTTGCTGACCAATGGAATGGAAAGTATATGGACGAATATATTTTAACGCCACTATACCAAATCCGTGGCGTTGAGTGAAAAGTGTTTTTAGAGTGAACCTGCAACTCCTTCATGTTGCTTCGAGTCGCTGTGAAGTCGTTACTTATAAAATGTCAATTCTTAAACTTGTACTTTATATCTATGTTTTGCCTTTGTTGTTGCCTGCCTTTCTTTGTTTGCTGAAATCTATACTTTTTAATAAACGTTTATCAAATACAACCCCTGACTGTTTCCTCGTTGAGATTCAATTGGCACATGGGCATTTGCACCGAGTTACCTCTTCGAGCAACAGCTACAAGGAAACGGTCAGTGGTTGTATTTGATTAACGTTAAATGAAAAGGTGTGGATTTCTACAAATATATATATTTTTTAAGTATCGACTTCACGCTGAGTCATGGTGGAGTTGAGAAATACCTGACTAGAAACGATCAAACTTTAGTGACCACAGTCAGGACACCCGTTTTAACGTCCCATCCGGAAGACGGCACCCTACGCAGGGCAATGTCCCCTTCACTGCATTGGGGTCTCCTTAGACCAGAGGGAAGAGTACCCACTACTGGACCTCCAACACCACTTCCAGCAGTATCTGTTCTCCCATCCAGGGACAGACCAGGACCAACCCAAGCTTCAGAGGCAATGATGGAAGGCTGCTGGCGCAGGGTGGTATAGTTTCACCCTGTCCTGATTTCAGATCAGAATTTGACACAAAAAAAAGCATATGCAGATCAACGGGTGATTTCAAAATGCAGTTGTTTGTTTTGAAACTGCCAGCCAGCTTGAGAGAAAACAACAGATGTTCCTATGCTTTAGTCTGTGTGTGTGTGTTTGTGTATGATGTATGCCTCCCTTTGCATTACCAGATGCCAGTATAGTTATGTGATATTGTAAATACCCACAGCAGGGGGTGGAGGGATGGAGGGAGGGAGCTAAAGAGAGGGATGGTTAACTTTTTTTTGGACTTGTTTCCAAACAGACTTCTGAAGCGACCAAAGGTGGAGAGCACACACAGTACAGTACAACAGAGTATAGTAGAATATTTACTTTGAATTTATTTTGCTACATGTACATGTTGTAAATGTGTTATTATGTAATACTTACTTAATTCATACTATTTTGCTTCTTTAGGATTCATTCAAGCAAGCAAAAAAACATTTCATGAGAAAAGGAACCACCTAGAATCAAGTGTATAATATGGAAAGACACGATAAAGTGTTCCAGAGATCCCCAGCGTTGCCCACTCACAACGCAACCGTCCTACGCTCAGCAGCTCCTCTGCGAAAACACACACACCAAGTGTTTCTTCAGGTGGCCTCTAGCGCCACTAAGAACAGCTCAAAGCTGCTGACTAATGTTCTTATACAGACTCTAAGTGAAGGAAGGCCATGCATGGAGGAACAAAGACGATAACCCCAGATGAGAATAACGCAAGCATCTCCTATACAGACTTGTTCCACCTCATCTTACTGTACTGTATTGCCCTGAGCTGACACGCCATCCACCAGCTAAACAACTTACAACAGCAGCCAGATTTGAAAAAAAGTCTCATAGCGGCTAAAATCCTATAACAGAGATTGAGGGGGACAGAGAGGCAAATAATTTCACTGAGGTTAGAGGAGAGGCAAGGACATGCTTCTGTTGCATCACCACAGGGACTAGCTACAGCTAGACAGGGGGCGAGGGGGGGACTATAGGGAAATGGTGACAAGGGGAGAGGAAAAGGGGACAAGTGACAGTGGGAGAGACTGTCAGAGGGAGAGCGGGGTCAGGACCAGCGGGACAAGGATACGACTGTAGAGTTGAGAGAGATTGAGACAGGCAGAGGGCTATCTTCTGTATACCAACCCTACCTTGTCACAACACAAATGATTGGCTCAAACGCATTAAGAAGGAAAGAAATTCCACAAATGAACTTTTAAGAAGGCACACCTGGTATTTGAAATGCATTCCAGGCGACTACCTCATGAAGCTGGTTGAGAGAATGCCAAGAGTGTGCAAAGCTGTCATCAAGGCAAAAGGTGGCTACTTTGAAGAATTTGGTGGAAAAGCACAGTGCATAAGGGAAGTACCAAAACACTTTGATAGGGGAGGAGCATGCAAGTGAATTAGTAAATGTGGCTATATGGAAGACATTATATAGTCAAACCTGCAAAATGGTGAATGTTAATCAGGGACAAAATATACTACCCTCACCAAAGCAAAAAAAGTTAGACAGCCCTCCCCTATTTTGGACCAGCCCCCCTATCCCAGTAAATGTCGAACTATCCCTTAGAAAAGGGGAGAGACATAGATAGTGGTCCTGTAGGGGTATTAAAAACCTCTCTCTCCTCAGTCGACAGAGGGAGCACTGAAGGATTATGGGGGATTACCAATACTGTATGTCCGTCAATCCTAAAATAACCCCCACCCAGGCCATTAGTCCCTAAAATGACCATACCACACCACAATCTGTTTTGTTGATGTTTGGAGTATAAACAAACCCTTAACGGCAACAGCGAGAAAGGGATGGTGAGAAAGAGAGATTATTTCCTCGTCATCTATTTTATATGTACAAATACTATGCCTTCAGAAAGTATTAAGACGCCTTGACTTTTTCAAAATGTTGTTACGTTACAGCCTTGATCTAAAATCGATTAAATAAAAAAAATCCTCAGCAATCTACACACAATACCATACAGTGACAACAGAAAAACTGAAAATACCTTATTTACATAAGTATTCAGACCCTTTGTTATGGAACCTGAAATTGAGCTCAAGTGCTTCCTGTTTCCATTGGTAATCCTTGAGATGTTTCTACAACTTGATTGGAATCCACCTGTGGTAAATTCAACTGATTGGACATGATTTGGAAAGGCACACACATGTCTATTGTGATGGACATTTTTACATTTGTACTTTTCTA
>NW_025745212.1:0-25000 GCF_021184085.1 Oncorhynchus gorbuscha
TGGAGATGAAGAGGGGGCTAGCCATGGAGCCAGTGGATATACAGGGATCTGGTATGCAGACCATGGAGATGAACAGGGGGCTAGCCATGGAGCCAGTGGATATACAGGGATCTGGTATGCAGACCATGGAGATGAAGAGGGGCTAGCCATGGAGCCAGTGGATATACAGGGATCTGGTATGCAGACCATGGAGATGAACAGGGGGCTAGCCATGGAGCCAGTGGATATACAGGGATCTGGTATGCAGACCATGGAGATGAAGAGGGGGCTAGCCATGGAGCCAGTGGCTGTACAGGGATCTGGTATGCAGACCATGGAGATGAAGAGGGGCTAGCCATGGAGCCAGTGGATATACAGGGATCTGGTATGCAGACCATGGATATGAAGAGGGGCTAGCCATGGAGCCAGTGGCTGTACAGGGATCTGGTATGCAGACCATGGAGATGAAGAGGGGGCTAGCCATGGAGCCAGTGGATATACAGAGATCTGGTATGTAGACCATGGAGATGAAGAGGGGGCTAGCCATGGAGCCAGTGGATATACAGGGATCTGGTATGCAGACCATGGAGATGAAGAGGGGGCTAGCCATGGAGCCAGTGGATATACAGGGATCTGGTATTTAGACCATGGAGATGAAGAGGGGGCTAGCCATGGAGCCAGTGGCTGTACATGGATCTGGTATGCAGACCATGGAGATGAAGAGGGGGCTAGCCCTTACATGAAGTTACAGCATGGAAAGTTGATGCCCTTACCTGAAGATACAGAATGGAGAGCTGAAGTTGAAGAGATCACATGCTTACTACTGGCAGGTGCAAGGCGTCAAATCCTTCACAGGTTGTAGCTGGTGCAGACTTTGTCATCTGTGCACAGGAGGACATCCTAGTTGAAAGTATATAAAGATCTACAGATTTCAAAAACTATAAGAGAGAAGGTTGACCACTTTTATTTTTAGCACTACTTGCAGAAGTATCTCTCGCACCTTAATGGATCCCCTGCATGGGTGCCAAGTTTAGTGGTTTCATGAAAATAACTAATTGATGTTCTTGTGAAGAAAACTACAGAATAGAATAGAAAGATAGTAGAATAGATTTGTTTAAAAAAATAATTATTTCAGCAAATGTTCAACAGTTCAGTTTATCCATTACACATCTCTAACATTGTATTCAATCTTGCATTCTGGCTATTCTGTGTTTACTTGATTTCTTTCCCCACCCCTAAACTCATTGCCTCCACACAAACTGATATTCCTTCAACACAAATGATTGATACATGTCAGAATAAATTATGAAACAAATTATTATTTTTGCAAGAAAATTAAACACATGTGTACATTTACACTGGCTTGGCCCATGCTCTGACCAAAGGTCAGTTTTCATATTTGACCAACAGGCACGCCACTACAAATAACTGGTTGATGCTGCCTGAGACGGTCAGTCAGGGAGATGACTGTGTCAACAGCATGTGCTCCTTTACTCTGGGGATCATTCTTTCAACATGCACTCTCAGCTGGAAATTGATTTGTCTCCTAACTCATCACATCTGTGTGCGTCTTGGACAAAGGCTGGCCGATAGACCTTGCACGGAACAATGTCATCTACGAAAGCCCTTATCCACCGTAATGGCCATGTCAGGGTGAGTAAGGAAATAATTCCATATCTTGAATATCTCCCTTGTCACTCACAGATCCAGCATACAATGATGACATAAAAGTGACAGCTCCATGTGGTGACATTCCCAAAATGCCCTTAAAGGTACAGTGTGACTTGTTGGAAGAAACATCTCACTCTGCAGTAGTAAGCCTGTGCAAGTAGTGAAGTAGTGGATAGCTTGAACTCAGGTGGCCTTTGATGGTTTCCTTGGGGATCCATATCTGTGCTGATCAAGCAGACATGAGAGGAAGTTGGCCCAAGAGATGACAATCCGGCTCACTGTCGATTGGTGGATGTTGAACCTATGAGCCAAATCCTTCTGCTTCAGACACATACAGGTGAGTCATAAACAAGAAGAACTGGATCGATTGGTGAGTGGTGTCTGAACGTAAAGAAAACAGTTTTTAGTACAATATAGTCCTTATATTCGGTCCATAACAAAAACGAAATAATGTTTAACAATTACAGTAAGATCAAATAATATTCTCTTAAGTATTTAATGAAGTTGTCCCTTACAGGTTATCTTTGAGTAACACTTGTTTCAGATGGATTGGTACTTGTGACCCTTATGAACTTGGTCTCTGCTGCCCACTCAATCAAGTGGCAGAAGGCCATAAGGTGGGTGTAGTTTGCAAATCTAAAGATGGACCCGTGTTGAATACCAAAAAGCTCATTACTTTACTGCCCATCTTCTCTACATCAAGTAGCACTAGGACATGACCCAGCTGCTATTGTAGCCTGTTTTTATTGTTACTGCAATTGCACTGTAATTCACAGCAGCTGTCATCACAGCAGTGAATTTGTTTTAAATGTTCCGTTACTTTAACCTGGGAAGTGACTAAGAACCAAATCTTATTTGCAGCAATGACCTGGGAGCATTTTTGGGGGTTAACTGAAAACTAATGTAAAGACAATATATATTTCAATGTGCTTACATACGCTAAGAGATGCTAGCTAGTTTAAATAACAATGAACATGTTCTTTTAAGGTAAGATGGACTTGGTATAATAGTAATTCATAGTAAATAATAAACAATAGTAATGCTGATAATAATAAATCATTACTGTACCTTGTGTAAAAAATGTATATCCTTGTCAGAACCGGCGACTCGCTGTAGACCTAAGCTGTGTTGGGCGATCAGTTCCTTTTCTGATCTCTACATCGACCGGGAAACTATGGAAGTCACAATACCATTTACATTTGGAAGAAACTGAACAATGTTCATTAGCACCTCCTTCGCCGGGCTTTAATTTAAACACTAGTCATCGCGAACTATTCCAGTTAAAGAAATGCATTGACGACAGTTAAGATACGCTGAAGCAGCTAATGATAAAAATAATAGCAGAAATCGCTCCGGAAGTCATCAACCCGGTAGGAAGTAAATTAGAATGTTGTAGGCGGTATAATGCATAGAGCCTATTGAGATGTTGTGGCAGGACTTGAAACAAAGGTTAGGTATGTAACCACGGTTATGTGAGCTACATGGATCACTCCAATATATTGGTATCACTCCGAAGGCGGTTTACATCCAAGGTGAGGATTTACAGATTTACTCCCATGTACACCTGCGTCACGGCTCGGGTCCGCCCATATATATAGACCCCATGGCCGCGACACACGTTATCTACATCATTTTTGAGGTGCCTCTAGGATTGGAGTGATCCATGTAGCTCACATAACCGTGGTTACATACGTAACCTTCGTTATATTTCACTATATTGGATCACTCCAATATATTGGTATACCCGTACCAGATTATTCGGAGCCAGCGACAAATCCTCAGCCCTGTGACCGAGACGCAGGGGCTGTCAATGTGGAAGTGGGGTCTCGTCACAGACCCCGGAAGGGGAGGCAACGCCCAGGAGCCCTGAACCCACCACAGAGGGAGGTGCCACATTTACCTGATAGTACCTAGCAAAGGTGCAAGAGGAAGCCCAGCTGGCCGCAGCACAGATATCAGCGAGGGCCACTCCTCTCAGTAGAGCCCAGGACGTAGCCACAGCTCATGTTGAATGTGCCACCACAGATCCCAGCACTGGCCTGCCAGCCAGGCGGTATGCTGTCGTAATTGTGTCCACGATCCAGTGAGACAAAGAGCTGGTCTGTTGTTCTCACTGACCGTGTCCGCTCCACATAGGCAGCCAGTTCCCTCATGGGGGCCCAGACTCCCACATCACTGCCGGGGGTCATAAGGAGACAGGATAAAAGGGATGGTCACATGCCTGTCTGACAGAACCTTCGGGAGGAATGAAGGGTTGGGGTGGAAAGATATACTCCTCCCTCCAGGGCCATCCGGTAGCACTCAGAACTTACCGAAAGAGCATGGAGCTCACCCATCCTCTTCATGGAAGTAATCGCTATCAAGAAAACCACCTTCATATAGAGGTGTTTTCAGGGAGGCAGACTCCAATTGTTCGGAAGGCGGCTTTGCCAAAGCTGCCAAGACCACATACAGATCCCAGCTCACCATTGAGCAGGTCCTAGCTGGATGCAGGTGACGAACCCCACCTGGAGACCAAGGGATGGTGCCCCACTGGCCTGTCCATTCACCCCGCATGGCAGGTAGATATAGCAGCCAAATACGCTCTCAGTGTAGAGGCTGCCAAGCCCTCATCCAAGTGAGAATGCAGGTATTGGAGGACATATTGCACCCGCATGACTTGGGCACAACCTCAATACCAGTGCACCAAGAGCAGAACACCCGCCAGCGCAACTGGTATGCTGCGGTTGTAACAAGTGCCCTTGCTCTCTGCATGGTGTTCATTACACCCTACTGTAGTCCTAACGTTGGTGCAGTTCAGTGGCCAAGCCCACAGACTGAGGCGGTGCGGCCTCAGATGCCGCAGAGTTCCCCCGACCTGAGACAGCAGGTCCGGTCTCAGGGAAGTTGCCAAGGTGTCCCAGACAACAGGGACAGGAGAAGGCTGAACCACGGAAGCAAACAATTCTCTGCCATCCTGGTCCTGTCCAGCACAGCCTGGATCAGGGGAAAAGGGGGGAATGCGTAAGCTCCAGCCATGGCCAATCATGAGCCAGAGCATCCAAGCCCTAAGGCTCTGGTAGCTCCGACATGGAGTACCACAGGGGGCAGTGTTTATTGTCCAGGGAGGCAAACAGGTCCACCTGCACCTACTGAGTATTTCCCAGAACATGTGTGTTCATTTCAGAGGAGACAGCAAGAATAGTGTACTCTCTATGTGTGTCTGGGTCATTAGACACAATTAGACATGCACCTGTCTGGGGAGTGGACATGACTGTTTATTTCTGTACCAGTGGTATGGCCTAATATTTACTGTTGCTATGGTTACGTCTCTGACCTACATGCATGGACCTGTCTTAGGAACTATTGCTGTGCCGCTAAAGTTTCTATGCCTGAATATGAAACGAAACAAACATTAGTGCAAGGCAAAAAGATAACGGTGGCTAAATGCCAGAGGGGATGAATCATAAAGAGGAGTTACCATGTGTGTGACGTAAGGATGTATAAAGAGTGTTGCCCACTGATCAGTCAAAGTCTCATTATAAATTGTGAGAGAAATTGTGCAATTAAAACAAACAACAAATCATGTGAGCCTTTGACTGAGCCGCCTGCAGCTCACCCAGCACAAAATGGTCCAGCCCATCTGACATTTGCCAAAATTGCCAGATGGCCAATCCACCCCTGAGCTGATCTAAACAAAAAACAAACAATCCCCCACACACACACACTAACACTAAGCTAGGTAGAGGAGATCTAACAGCAGCAACAGCAGTAGGAGCAGGGAACAACCACTCATCTCCCATTAATGGAGCCCCAGGAGAATACAGGAGATATCAATAACGATACAGATAGGAAGAGGAAGATCTCCGACTGAGATGTTTCCTACTTATTTACCTACTGTATAATGCACACACGCATATATGCATGTGCACACACACACACACACACACACACACACACACACACACACACACACACACACACACACACACTACACACACACACACACACACACACACACACACACACACACACACACACACACACACACACACACACACACACACACACACACACACCAGGTTTAGAGTCTCTGTCACTGTTTTCATTTCGTCCCTCTCCTTTTATTCCTGCCAGCATTTCTTTCTTCAGACAGAGAGCTCAGCAGAGACATTCAGCCCGGACTGGTAGCTAGATATGCTCACCATCGATTTTGCATCACCACACGCACTAGTGGTGCACCGCTTAGATGTTTGTTCAACCACACCTATCCGCAATTGCTAACCCATCCGCAACGCCCCCACTATATGTGATAAAGTGAAAATCTGAGGCCCTCATCCAACCCTAACCTGCAAGTATAGAAAATGCGCTGTAGGGTACAGTTAGAGAAGGCATATTTTTTTGGGACAGGGGTGCTGGATTTTTTGTTTCTGCTATTATTTCTGACATTATGTTAGTGAACCTATCTGTAATTTGAGACAGGCCGCTTCTCTTTTGTCATTATGCATTAGTGTTGCACTAGAATAGAAAATAAAACCCTTAATCACCAGAATAATGTCATAAAAGATAGAATGAATGATTCAATCTAGTTCTCTGTCATCTATGCTTCTTTCAGAGCAAATACCTTTAGGGACAGAGAAAATGCCATAACAAAAACAACAAAAGGGAAAGATTTTTTCTGTGCAACATTTCCAAATGACTTCAGTTTCACCGGTTGTAAGGAAATAATAAAGCTGTGAAAACGACCCAATATGTTTCTGATAAGATTTCAGTTCAGCTTGGAAGCATATTTTATGTGGTTGAAATACTATCAGATTTTAGGATGCATTCTCTCCAAGATGCTGAAATAAAGAAATCATATTTCTCCACTCCTGTTCCTGAGTCAAAATGTAGCCTACATTTGGTGTAGCCTATCATTTTATTGGCGTAGCATAATATTAAGGCTATGTGAGGGGATACAGACCTACAGTCAGTGTCCAGATTTCAGTTTCCAATTAACCCATCTGAACAGTAAGTTACAGTTCCCTTGAGTTGCCATAGGCCTATTGGAAGTCCCCATATTGTGACTGTCAAATTTATATAGCGCCTCCCCACTGAGCACAGACATCAATTCAAAGCCTATTCCACATTGGTTCAATGCAACTTCATCAAATGACATGAAACAACATTGATTTAACCAGTGTGTGCCCAGTGGGCCACAAGCATCACACTTAACATAGGGGCACTGCTTTCATCCTCTTGATAACTTCCCAAATCTTTCTCATACATTACCTTAAATTTATTTTCAACTCTCCATTTCACAGCTTTCTCTTATTGAATTAAACTCTGACATTGTTCTTTTTGCGTCAGTGGATCAACATAAACTTTTTCGGCCAGTTTATTAAAGCATTTGGCGATTAGGTGTAGGCTATTTGGCAGTGTAAAGTTAGGCCGTCAGCTGCTTTTAGGCTTATGCACTAATGTCAGATAGCCTAAAATAATGAAAGAAAAACCTTAATGTAGTTTATTGATATTAATTGCACAAAAATAGGTTTAGGGATTCATGTATTGTGCATTTATGTATTGTTTTTCTTTATTCAACCTTCTTTCATCCACACACTATATTTATTGACCCTCATAAACCAGATGTAACATAAAGGTAAATCCGGATTAATTAAGACTCATCATGGACAACTTCAGCAATTTAGCTAAATAGCAACCAATTTAGCTAAATAGCAAGCCAACTACTACAACTGTTTAACTGTTTCTGCAACTACGTAGCATGTTAGCTAACCCCTTCCCTTAACCCTAACCTTAACCCGTTTAGCTAACCCTAACCTTAACCTTAACCTAACTCAACTTAACCCTAACCCTTAGCCAGCTAACATTAGCCACCTAACTAGGATTCATAACATATCATATGTCTTGTAAATTCGTAACATATATACATTTATCAAATTAGTAACATATTGTATGTTTTCAAATTTGCAACATATCGGTGTGAAATGGGTGATGAAATCCATAAAATTAATCAGGTTTCAGGTCTGACTCAGATGCAGACAGTGTTGAAAACACTTTTATTTCTAGACAGGGGCAGGCAAACGACAGAACGGTGGGCAGTCTCAGGGTCAGGGCAGGGCAGGGGTCAAAAACCCAGTGAGGTGGGGCAAGGTATAGAACGGCAGGCAGGCTCAGGGTCAGGGCAGGCAGAACGAACAAAACTGGGAAGGACTTGAAAACAGGAGCAAGAATAGACAGGAGTAGGGAACAACGCTGGTCGGTTTTAAACAAACGAACGGGCAACCTACAAACAGAGAAACAGGAGACAAAGTGCTGTGAGACATGGGTTTAACATGGAAAGTGGCATGGTACGGAGGGTACGGGGAAATGAACAGCAGAGGCGCTAATGAATTTGGAGATGGGAAAAGGGCCGATAAACAGGGGGGAGAGTTTGCAGGATTCCACCTAGAGGAAGATCCCGGGTGGACAGCCAATCTTCTGCCCGAGATGATCAAATCAAATCAAATGTATTCATACAGCCCTTCGTACATCAGCTGATATCTCAAAGTGCTGTACAGAAACCTAGCCTAAAACCCCAAACAGCAAGCAAGCAGGTGTAGAAGCACAGTGAGCCAGGGTCCGGTGGCGATCCGCTTGCCATCAATACTTGGAGGTTGTCTTGAGGAGGACAGACCGGCTCTCCTCCAGGTACGAGGACGGTGGTGAACAAACATCTGGGTCGAAGGTGTGCTGACCCCTTATTCTTGCTCAGGGAAGAGCT
Organism: Oncorhynchus gorbuscha; assembly: GCF_021184085.1. Classification (NCBI taxonomy): domain Eukaryota; kingdom Metazoa; phylum Chordata; class Actinopteri; order Salmoniformes; family Salmonidae; genus Oncorhynchus; species Oncorhynchus gorbuscha. Next base: position 8,390 of record NW_025745212.1, read on the forward strand.
GAGCTGGGCCGTCTCTTTGACAGAGAGGTAGCTTGGGAAGAGGAATGAAGTGGGCGGCTTTGGAAAACCGATCCATGGCAACACCGGCCTTCAGATAACCGTCGGACCCAGGGCTTTTGGTGTACTCCACAACGACACTGTCAGGAAAAGCTGATTGTTGCCATCAGATGGGGAGACCCAGACAAAGTCCAGGGAGATGTGAGACCAGGGATGGTGAGGGACAGGCAGAGGTTGGAGGAGACCAGCCAGAGCTTGCAGAGTCTTGTTCTGTGCACAGACCATACAAGCGGCGACGAATGTGGAGACGTGGTAGGCCATGAAAGGCGTTGTCGCAAGAAACTGTGGGTCCGACGGTTATCTGAGCCCCACCCGTGGTTCGGTTACTCTGCTTCCCTATTCCCCAGCTGAGTGCTGTCGCCAGGCTGAAGGTGGCAGGATGGTCTCATGTTCTGGGGTGAGTAGACGTGGGGCTATAGCGGCATGACAGCGCATTCGGCTTGACATTCTGGATCCCGGCCGTATGAGAGGGAAAAGTTAAACCGGTGAACAGTAGGACCCACCTAGCTTGCCTGGAATTGAGGCGCTTGGCGGTGCGGAGATATTCCAGGCGGCTCTGTGGTCGGTCCACACAATGAAAGGATGTTCGCCCTCCAGCCGTTGGCTCCACCTCCAACACCATCTTCACCACGAAGTTCATGATTCTCCACATCCCTAGTTTGTCTCCGTTGAGGCGGTGGGAGAAAAAGGCTCAGGGATGTAACTTGAGGACCAGGCAGAACGCTGGGACAGGACAGCCCCCACTCCGACATCTGAAGCATCGGCCTCCACCACGAGCTGGCGGGATGGGTCAGGAGGAACCAAGATGGGAACTGTGGTGAAGCTGTGTTTGAGATCCAGGGGAACCCCGGTCAGCAGCTGGGGACCACATGAACGGAACCTTGGGAGAGGTGAGTGCAAACAGGGATGCCAGGAAGCGTTGCAGCTGTACTCTGGACATAGGCTGGGGCCAATCCACTACCGCTCTCACCATCCCGGATCCCATCTGTACACTCCCTGCAGTGATGTAACTCCAGAAAGGGGATGGTGGGAGGATGGAATTCGTGACTTCTCTGCTTTTACAAAAGTTGGTTCTCCAGGAGGCGTTGGAGAACATGTCAGACGTGTTCTTCGATGGAGCAGGAGAAGACAAGAATGTCATCGAGGTAGACGAAGACGAACCGGTTCAACATTATTAACCAGAGCCTGGAACACTGCAGGGCGTTGGTAAGGCAGAATGGCATGACCAGATAATCGTAGTGACTGCTGGCCAGGTTGAAGGCAGTTTGTCACTCATCCCCCTTCCCGTATCCACACCAGGTGGTATGTAATTCCATAGGGCCAGCTTGGAGAACACGGTCAGGGGGAATGGGCCAAAATTCACCCAACGTATTGTGGGAAGCTTGTTGAAGGCTTACCCAAAACATTTCACCCAAGTTAAACAATTTAAAGGCAATGCTACCAAATACTAATTGTGTGTATGTAAACGTCTGACCCACTGGGAATGTGATGAAAGAAATGAAAGCTTAAATAAATCATTCTCTCTACTTTTATTCTGACATTTCACATTCTTAAAATAAAGTGGTGATCCTTCCTAACCCTAAGACAGGGAATTTTTACTTGGATTAAATGTCAGGAATTGTGAAAAACTGGTTAATGTAGTTGGCTAAGGTGTATGTAAACTCGACTTCAAACTGTAGACCTTGAATTACATCCACAGGTACACCTCCACCACTTAAATAATGTAAATTAGCCTAGAAGAAGCTTCTAAAGCCATGGCATCATCTTCTGGAATTTTCAAAAGCTGTTTAAAGGCACAGTCAACATAGTGTATATAAACTTCTGACCCACTGGACAGTGAATTGTAAGTGAAATAACCAGTCTGTAAATTTTTTTGGAAAAATGACTTGTGTCATGCACAAAGTAGATGTCCTAACCGACTTGCCAAAACTATAATATATTAACAAGAAATTTGTTGGAGTGGTTGAAAAACTAGTTTTAATGACCTCAGTGGATGTAAACTTCCGACTTCAAATGTATGTTTATCCATATGAAATGGATAAAAAAGTGAATTAAACAATCAAAAATTACCAGTAAACACTAAATGACCAGTAAACACTTTCAAGGGAATAGAGGCTTTCAAATGTCATATTATGGTTATGTACAGTGGTGTAACGATGAGCAAATAGTTAAAGTTTCAAAAGGAAAATGTTCTCTGTCTCTCAGCTTTAACACTCCCTATCTTAATCTTTTGTCTCTTGCATTGCATCTAATTCACACTCTTTCTCTCTCTCACACCTTTATTTAACTCTTTTGCCTCTCTGACTGTCTATCTAACTAAGGAATAACTCACCATAATACTGCAACCATTAGAAATCACCCTCAGAACTGTTGTGGTTATCAAAACAACCTCTGTTTCATCTTTTCTCTACCTCTGAAACACCAATCGTCCTTCTGAGCTCAGGAGGGTGAATATGACTGACACACTTCGACGTCCAGATTCATGTCTGAGGATGTCGGGAGAGGATGTGAAACCGGCCACTTGGGGCAACAGTGAGCTCTATTTTCCTTCAAGTAGGCTTTGGTTTTGCATAGCTTGTGGACAGGGATGACGGATTGGCGTATGCTCCTGCCTCCTTGTTTGAATCAAATGATTAATCAATAAATTAAATGCCTAAACTTAGCTTGGAATGAAACAGAGTAACCCAAACACTTCAACATTTGTCACTTTGAACAACCGAAATTTGATGTTTGTTGCACATACACAATCTATAATTCACACACACACACACACACACACACACACACACACACACACACACACACACACACACACACACACACACACACACACACACACACACACACACACACACACACACACACAATTCTCAAACACTTCTCCTGACAGGGGATGTATTATTCTATTTATTTTGTCTTGCTCAATTTTGATCAGGCGCTGAGAGGGACCTCCCTCCACAGAGAGAGGACCCAGCAGGGGTTGCCATGAGAACTGGAGTAGCGAGGACGGGGAAACATTTTAATCAATCACACAACATTTAACCAAGAGACAATTACCTTTCAGAGCAATTGATACAGAATATATTGTATATAACATATAATGAGAATATGTTACTCCCCTTAGTAGACAGTCAACCTATAATACATGTTTATTTGTGTATGTGAGTGTGTATGCACACCAACTTTGTGTGTGTGAAGGCATCCGGTTTAAATCTGTTGTCAGAATGAGACAGACTGAATACAATGACAGTTGATGTCACAAATGCAGCCCCGCTGCATGATCCGTGGGTTTCCCTGTTGCTTCTACAACGGAGAATAGGAACAATCTTTCCCTTATAATGGGAAGCAAACCTTAATCTAAAGGGGAATGGGACACAAATGTATGTTTTGTATGAATGGGATATGATTAGACCGAGGTCACATGGTGTGTGTGTGTGTGTGTGTGTGTGTGTGTGTGTGTGTGTGTGTGTGTGTGTGTGTGTGTGTGTGTGTGTGTGTGTGTGTGTGTGTGTGTGTGTGTGTGTGTGTGTGTGTGTGTGTGTGTGTGCATGTGTGTGTATGAGAGAGAGAGAGAGAGAGAGAGAGAGAGAGAGAGAGAGAGAGAGAGAGAGAGAGAGAGAGAGAGAGAGAGAGAGAGAGAGAGAGAAAAAGGGAGGAGTGTGTGTGTATTAGAAAGAGAGATAGACAGAGCTTGACAGAGCGTGAGAAAGAGAGGGAGAGAGAGAGAACGAAATAGAGAGAGTGGAAGACAGAAAGACAGAGAGTGATGGAGATGGAGATAGAGAGATAGAAATGGCACAGTAGACGTCTGCCGTGGGAGGCTTGAATGGCTCAGTAAGAGAGAGAGAAACAGAGAGAGAGACACACACATACACAGATATATGTCTGTGTCTGTGCTGTTTGTGTGTGTGTGCGTGTGTGCCTGTGTGTGCGTGTGTATAGTCTTGGGGGTGGTTATGTCTGATTATGTCTGGTTTAAGTGTGCTGCTGCTAATTAAATAACTATATATAGACTTGGTTGATGAATGGGGTGTCAGAACACCAACTCTAGTTTGGCGGAGAGGTGCGTAGGTGTGTGGTTGTGTGTGTGTGTGGGGGGGTCACTTTAAAGGTGACTTGCTACGACTTGCTGCGTCTCAGCAAGTCACAGTCTCACTTCAGTATTCGACTTTCATCCATGTTTTTTCACACGTCAAATTTCAAAGTGTTTAAGGTTAAGTTTAGGCATTAACTCTGAATTTTTAAGGTTAGCTTTTAAAGGAGAATTTCACTCTGGCTCTTCCACGTCATATAGTCATTACTACAGTATTAACAACATTGTGTTTTTATTATAAAAATCACAACTCTCCATTTTCATTTCACGAGTAGAATCAGAAAGTTTGGACTCTGTGTATTGATCTGCTCATAGTCAACCACAAAGTCCGGCATTCATAGCGAATGCTGATACTGCCCACTAGAAAGAGGGGGGTGTGCCCACAAACTTGAATAATGGCATTGTTTACTTTCAACAACCAACACACAGTAATATCAGAACTTCTCTAGGAAAGATTTTTTTCACTGTAAGTTTTTCACTTCATCATGCCCACGTGGTGTTCTGTGCCTGGCTGTGCTAATTACAAACAAGCGTAAAAAAAATGTTATCTTTCACATTCTACCTACCAGAGATTCATCCCGATTCTGTCAGTGGCTTGCGGCGATCAAGAATAATGCAGTGACCAAAGATTATCAGAGGTGATTTTTAGGCTGATTTGATGGGGGATCCATTTCAATCATAGCCAAGAAGTGATGCGATAGCAGCACTCCATTTTTTTTCCCTTCACAACAAAATGGAAGATTATCAGCAGCAGCAAGATTGCTAGCCAGACTGGCTGAGAACCAATTAACCAACCATAGACGATTTATACACGTTAATTATTGCTGCCAAAACACAGAGTGAGTTAGCTACAATTCTATTTTTAATAACAGAGAGTTTCCCAGACAAGGGTGGAATACATGGCTACCAAATTGAGATACTCTTTTATTTGATAACATTAGCTAGCTTATGTTAGCTAATGTTAGTCATAGATAGAACAAACAAACAAACTTGTTTACTCTGGCTAGGCCCATAGCAGTGACTACCAGGAAATTGGCAAAATTGATTGACAATGTGTATACCAAAAAGATAGCTATTTGATTTAGCTGACGACTTTCAGAGTTCAGTACAGGACTGTAATGTTAGCTAGCTAGCTAACTTACCTCTGCTAGGCTAGCACGCTAGCTAGCGTTAGGTTACCTGTGGCAACCCAGTGCAAATTAAAATATATTTTATATTTGAGATTCTTCAAAGTAGCCTTGATGCCTGTTTTGCACACTCTTTGGCATCTCTCAACCAGCTTCATGACGTTGTCAACTGAATGCATTTCAATTAACAGGTGTGCCTTGTTAAAAGTTTGTGGAATTTGTTTCCCTTCTTAATGCGTTTGAGCAAATCAGTTGTGTTGAGACAAGGTAGGTGTGGTATAGAGAAGATAGCCCTATTTGGTAAAAGACCAAGTCCATATTATGGCAAGAAAACACAAATAAGCAAAGAGAAAGCATCCCATCATTACTTTAACCTCTTGTATCTAGGGGGTACTATTTTTATGTTTGGAAAAATAACATTCCCAAAGTAAATGGCCTATTTGTCAGGACCAGATGATAGAATATGCATATATTTGACAGATTAGGATAGAAAACACTCTACAGTTTCAAAACTGTCAAAATATTGTATAACAGAACTGATATTGCAGGCAAAACTCTGAGAAAATCAATCCAGGAAGTGGCTTCTATTTTGAAACTCCATGTTCCATAGCTCCCATTGCTCCATTTAAAGGGATATAAACCAGTTCCTTTTCCTACTCTCGCTTCCTCAGGGTGTCAACAGTCTTCAGACATAGTTTCAGGCTTTTATTTTGAAAATGAGCCAGAAACGATAACATCGCATCAAGTGGTCATGAGTTTTTGCTCACGCAACAGAATTTAGACAGCTATTGTTTTCCCTCTCCTACTGTGAAAGACATTTAAGGTTGATACATTATCGATTATATATTTTAAAAACAACCTGAGGATTGATTATAAAAAACGTTTGACATGTTTCTGTGGACATTACGGATATTATATGGAATTTTGTCTGCGTTGTCACGACCACTCTTTCCTGTGGATTTCTGAACATAATGCGTCAAACAAACAGAGGTATTTTGGATATAAAATAATCTTTATGGAACAAAAGGAACATTTGTTGTGTAACTGGGAGTCTCGTGAGTGAAAAGATCCAAAGATCATCAAAGGTAAACGATTAATTTGATGGCTTTTCTGATTTTCGTGACCAAGCTACCTGATGCTAAGTGTACTTGGATTTATTTCGCTGTAAAGCATAATTTCTAAATCTGAGATGACAGGTGGATTAACAAAAAAGGCTAAGCTGTGTTTTGCAATATTGCACTTGTGATTTCTTGAATATGAATATTTTTAGTAATATTATTTGACTGAGGGCTATGCTATTCAGCGAAGCTGCTGATGACAATTATCCCGCTTAACAAACAGTGTTCTCATTTGTTCTGCTAGTATATTCAACTTCTATGCCTACTTGTTCTGGTCCCTAACTCTGTCATTCTATTTGTTCTATCTGATTAGCTAGAATGTCATCCATTATTTAAAGAAATATATTCTAGTAAACCAACTCTAGGGATAATATCTTGACCTAATATTTTAGTTTATCTATTACTATTTTTTAAATATTATTTTTAGTTCATTATCACATAGGCCACGACGTCTTCCTAACCTGCCTAGGCCACTGGGCCATCATCCCTCCGGTTGATACCTGGCTCTGCCCAATCTTGTTGCATATTCTAAACAACGCTCGGGAGAATTTGACATGTGGAAAATGAAAGGGGCGATCCTACAAGATAATGCCGGCATTATCTTGTAGGATCGCCCCTTTCATTTTCCACATGTCCAATTCTCCCCGGGCGTTTGTTCATGGCTGTACAATTCTCTGTCAATGCTATTATTTCGGCTGGTTGTGTTTTGCCTCAAATTCCTTCTGCTCTCTCTCTATCTTGCTCATTTCCTGGCCCCCTTCCCCACCTTCTCCTCTCTGCTCCAAACCTTCAAGGTCTCAGCAGTGTAGGGGGCTCCTCTGTCTGCCCTTCCTCCTATCTGTCTTTTCGCCTCTCATAACAGTCAGTATCAAATATGGGTTGTTACCAAATATTGAATAAGAGTCTCACTGTTTGGCATTATCTGAACTCATGGTTTTTAGAAAAAACATGTCTATGGTGACAATCTCTAAAGTACTTACATAGGTTGATTTAAGGTTATCTCGATCCCAGATGTCATATATCACTGCCCTGTTGGCCTGGATTAGGTTCTAAATAATTAATATAAGTCTAGAATTCACGTGTTTAATTAAAACTCAGAAAATAAAACCTTCTAATATTCCATATGCGTGTACCCTTTAAGATATCGTCTCTCTAAGAAACAAGAAATCTCCTCAAACCCAAAGGCTAAAAACAAACATAACATTACATTTCCCGGCCTTTTCAATTTGGTAGAAACATGCCTCTATCTCACCGCTCCCTTCAAGATTGCAGCCCCAGAACACATTCCAAAGAATACATTTCCAGAGAGAGACAATGAAGCCTCCTTTTCCCAGAAAACCACGTGGTCAGCATTCTAATTCCATTGTACTCCCTTCAATCATTAGTTTAAAATTTCCTCAATGGTCACATGTACTTAATTGAGCTCATGCTACCCTTGATACCATTCTTTACTTTAAATCTATGAAATTCCTACGACCTGACTAGTTTAGCCCAAGCTTACTTTGCAACATTAAAAACCATTCGGTCTGTCTGCAAACCGTCCTCAAAATACTTGATTTGAATATCCTGCCATTAGACACACACAACTGTGATTAACGTGCACTGTTCCTTTAACATAAAATTAACTCAACCTGCAATCCACTTTACGGACCGGTCATGGTTCCACGTAATGAAAACAGATTATAATGTTTGTATACCTTCATTTCCTGTTCAATTGCACTGGTGTTACCTAAACAATCAAACCAAAAATTGATAACCAGAATCTCAAAACTTTTACGATGTTTACACCCTCAGGCATTAACACCTCGCCTGGCTGCAAACGTGCATTGTGAGTGACGTCAGCAGCAGGCGCTCAGCCCGTGCCCAGGCAGCAGCAATTTAAGCGAATTGCAAATCATTGTTGGCTGCCTGCAGCAGCAGTAGTACGGGTTCGACAAGCCAAACCAATGAATATAGTTGGTCACGAATGTTTGATCTTGAAACAGAACTTACAACATCAATCAGCATCTCTCAATCAATATTGCACTGCCAGAAGTACAGAAAAGAGTCTGTACCTGAACAACTGTCAAATCAATTTGAGTAACGTTATTGTGTATTCTACGTAATGACGCAGATTTACGTCATCACGCAATGATATCACAAGATCATTTAGCAACAAATCAACCAAAATGTAAAAGTACAATGTACTTCGCTAAATTTCTAACGTATGTCGGTCAATCCATAAGAATAAAAACATTTCGATTGGACAACTCTATCGTAATTATCTCTCCGTTTTTCTGTCTCATCTTCTTCTATGTGTATGTGCTTTTTACCTTCTATGTGTGTGTTCTTTCACCGCTATCCAATTACTATCTATGTGTATCTCTTAACTTATTTATGTTTTTAATCATTATTTGAATGAATCCTGATATATTATTTAGATCTCACAGTATACAATCATAAGTTCCACTTATTTTCATGTTGTTCCTTGTGACTTTGACTGATCAATATATCTATCTCACACGCAAATGATTATCTTCTTATTATTGTCACACCCTGACCATAGTTTGCTTTGTATGTTTCATGTTTTGCTGGTCAGGGGTGTGAGCTGTGGGCATTCTATGTTACATGTCTAGTTTGTCTATTTCTATGTTTGCCTGATATGGTTCTCAATCAGAGGCAGGTGTTCGTCATTGTCTCTGATTGGGAACCATATTTAGGTAGCCTGTTTGGTGTTGGGTTTTGTGGGTGATTGTCCTTGTTAAGGTCTCTGTGTTACTTTGCACCAGTATTAGGCTGGGCTAGTTTTTGTGGTATGTTTTTGTATTTGATTTGTGTTTACTTTGTTTCATTAAACATGGATCGCAATAGCCATGCCGCATTTTGGTCTGACTCTACTTCACCTAAAGAGAACCGTTACAATTATGTGTATGCTTTTAAAACTCTGATCTCTTTTCACACTATGTGTATTTACTGTTTGTGTTTCTCCTTTCTGAAACTTTATCTATAGAGTTGACTGTTGATCGGACATTAGGTCTCACCTGTATAACTATCTGTTGTGTCTTAGGGCTTTTAAAGTTATCTCCTATCTTCACTCCGCTATATTAGGCTTCCCTCTCTTCCTTTTCAGACTTTATTTCAGTATTAAATAGTTCAAGTTATCTTGTTCGTATAGAATTACCTTCCTTTCTCGCCAAGCCTAGTTTATATCCTCACTTAGGACTTTATTTAGGTATGTGTTTTGAATTGGGTCTATGGCTAATTTTACCGCATATCAATTAACCATAAGTTCTCCTGTTTGTACAAAACGACCGTCCTATCTAACAACACCTATTTAATATCCCTTCCTCCGTTATTTTTATTTGTGGTAGTGCACCCTACCTTCCTATCGATTTTGGTTAAACTACAAAGTAGGAACCTAGTGAATCTGTTTAGAATAATTAAAACTTGTTAGGGAAGTGCTCCAGCTGTGGGATCAAATCAGCGGAAATTTCAAGTGCGCCACGTATAGTTTTTGATAAAACTGAAACTTTCATTAAAATGCACATACAATGTACTGAATTAAAGCTACACTCGTTGTGAATCTAGCTACTGAGTCAGATTTGTAAAATGCTTTTCGGCGAAAGCTTGAGAAGCTATTATCTGATAGCATGCACCCAAAAGTACTGGAACTTAATCTAAAACGACAGATTTTGCGGTAGCCGGTCCTAACCAAAACGCAGAAATAAAATAAAACATTCATTACCTTTGACGAGCTTCTTTCTTGGCACTCCTAGATGTCCCATAAACATAATTTTGGGTCTTTTTTCGATTAAATCGGTCCATATATAGCCTAGATATCGATCTATGAAGAGTGTGTGATCAACTAAAAAATAGCGTTTTTTAACGTAACGTCATTTTTAAAATTAAAAAGTCAACGATAAACTTTCACAAAACACTTCGAAATACTTTTGTAATGCAACTTTAGGTATTAGTAAACGTTAATAAGCGATCAAATTGATCACGAGGCTAATTATATTCTATAGCTGTAAAAGTCTGGAAATAATGTCCGGGTAAATCTCAACCAAAATATCCGGTCGGAGACCGGAAGAACTGCTCTGCCTTGTGTCTGTTTGACCAAGAAACATTTGTAGGCAAATGACAAGACTGTTGACATCGTGTGGAAGCTGTAGGTATTGCAACCTCTGCTCCATTTAATGGGGGTCACTTTTAACAATTGGTTGAAGTTGCGCATGGATATATTTTTCCATTTTCAGTGATCAGATTTTCCTGCACTTTTCGATGAAACGCACGTTCTGTTATAGTCACAGCCGTGATTTAACCAGTTTTAGAAACGTCTGAGTGTTTTCTATCCACACATACTAATCATATGCATATACTATAGTCCTGGCATGAGTAGCAGGGTGCTGAAATGTTGCGCGATTTTTAACAAAAAGCTGCTTCCTTAAGAGCACCTATTGATTAATTCTAAGAATTTGTAGATCAAATCAAAGATATCTTAAATCCTTCCCCCCCAAATTTGTGAATAAAGATTACTGACCTTCGTCGTGAAGACTGGGAAAAGCAATGTAGATTAGATCTCGTCACCAACTCTGTCGTGTATCAGTTCACCACTGGCCAGAAATATACCCTCAAGTCAGAGGTCAGGTCTTTGTCTTACGCATCCCGGATCCGCCTGTACACAGTTTTCAGCAGTTATTTTGGAACGACAGAGGCAGGTATTGAGATCTGGCTCTCGAATGACCAAATTGTTAAGAGAAATATGTTCTCAATGTTCATAAACTGAACTTCAATTAAACTACTCGGTCTGCTACCGAGTTGTAAGATTCTTGTTGAAATGAAACAGACAGCGGTCAGTCTACAAGAGTCAACAACGTTTATTTACGAGAGCTCTACTTAGTTGTACAAAACCATTCATTTTATACTTGGCTTCTTACGCACATTCACACACATTAGGTATCCCACGCCCACCCTGTCCTGCTACCCAGCTGAGAGAGATTAGGAAGGCCACAAAAACACTCCCCATCCTCCTCAAGAGAGGGAGACCCTGGGAAGTACGTCCCTTCCTTTCCACCATCTCCCAGAGGCCTCATATCCAAGGTCGGCATGACAGTTCTGCTAAGACAGTCTGTGTTTGAGACACCCAGACACCACATTAGCTATATTGTCTTACTCTAATTCCGACTAGAATTACACATTTATTGATTATACTTGTATACATTCTAATAAATTCCATACAATCATACAGTGACAGGGTGGAATACTGTTAATTATAGTACTCCGTTAAATGTATACATCATTTAGTCATTATTCATCAAATTCATAACAGCTTCCAAGATCATAATCATAACCGATGTCAACCCTTGTCAATTGTGTGACAGAGCTAGCTAGTACAATTGTTTACAGTTGCTGATGTTACACGTTTGCTTACAAATCCGAGGCGTGGACCATAAGTAAGCAGGCGCAAGGCTAACTAACTAGCCAACTGCAGTCATTTGCTAACGTTTACTTGAAAACGTGGCTTTAGTTGGCTAGTTGTAACTTTGTAGCTTGCTGTTAGTAGCTAGCCATATCTATGACTAAAAAAGAAGAGATGTTAAATCTCGAGATACAGAAGAGCTCCGATTGTAAACCCTCTTCTATTTTTAGTCATAGATATGGCTACCAGTAATTATTTAGCTAGATCACTTAATTATCTACATAACTAGGTAAGTTAGTAAACAGAAAAATCATTTGATTCCCCCCACATGTATCACAGTAGTATGTTAGCCAGCAATACACTATATAGGTTTCAGTAGATATACTCAAGTTAGCTAGGCACCATATTTGTCATCTGCCCTCTTGGTGCTGACATCAGCTTTTAGTTGAGCTTCTACCATTAGCTAACTACAACTCTTTGTTTCCAATCCTCTTCGCTATACTCCGATTGAAACATGTATGACTGAATGTCACCATGTAGCTAATAGATGCTCCATCACTGAATTCGTAGTGATGAGAGGAATCACTTGAAGCCATTGTGTCTGGTCAGTTTTTTCAGTTTTGCCCAAAGGATTATTGTTAGTGTCCGCCACCTTTAGCCTCTCTGGCACAAGTGGAACGGTAGCGTCCTACCTCGACAACAGCCAGTAAATAGCAGGGCGTCAAATTCAAAACAACAGAAATCCCATCATTAAAATTCCTCAAACATACAAGTATTATACACCATTTTAAAGATAATCTTCTTGTAAATCCAACCACAGTGTCCGATTTCAAAAAGGCTTTATGGAGAAAGCACATCATGCGATTATGTTAGGTCAGAAAACCATACAGCCATTTTCCAGCCCAGGAGAGGGCTTACAAAGTCAGAAATAGCGACTAAATGAGTCCCTAACCTTTGATCTTCATCAGATTACACTGACAGGACTTCATGTTACACAATAAATGTGTGTTTTGTTCAATAAAGTTAATCTTTATGTCCAAAAACCTCAGTTGAAATTGAAGCGTTATGTACAGTAATCACTGTCTCAAACAAACATCTGGTGAAAATGCAGAGAGCCACATCAAATTACAGAAATACTCATCATAAACAGTGATGAAAGATACAAGTGTTTAACATACATTTAAAGCAACCGCTGTGTCAGATATCAAAAAGGCTTTACAGCGAAAGCACACCACGCGATTATGTTAGGTCAGCGCCTAGCCACAAAAACCATACATCCATTTTCCAACCAAGGAGAGGTGTCAGAAATAGCGTTAAAATTAACCACTTACCTTTGATGATCTTCATCTGGTGGCACTCCGAGGTCTCCATGTTAAACAATACATGTTTGTTTTGTTCGATAATGTCCCTCTTTATGTCCAAAAACCTCAGTTTTGTTGGTGCGTTTAGTTCAGAAATCCAAAGGCACAATGCTCGCTCTCAACATCAAGATGAAAAGTCAAAAAAGTACAATAAAAGTTAGTAGAAACATGTCAAACGATGTTTAAAATCAATCCTCTGGTTGTTTTTGCCATAGATAATCAATCATTTTCAACCGGACAAAAGCTTCGTCAATAGAAAAGGAGAAACAAGAAAGGCGCGCTCCCGATCACACGCTTGGCTCATGTCTGAAAATTTCCAATGTCCACTCATTGAACGTGGTGTATCTTCCTAATTTTTCAGAGTAAAAGACTGAAACAATGCCTAAAGACTGGCCACATGTACAGGAAGCCATAGAACTGGGTCCTAACTCTTTGTATGGTGGATAGGCTTTCAATGGAAAAACAGCCTTTCAAAATGATAGTACTTCCTGGTTGGATTTCCCTCAGGTTTTCGCCTGCCATGTCAGTTCTGTTATACTCACAGACATTATTTTAACAGTTTTGGAAACTTTTTTCTAATCAGATATTACTATGGAATACTGAAGTATAATTACAAGCATTTCATAAGTGTCAAAGGCTTTTATTGACAATTACATGAAGTTGATGCAAAGAGTCAATATTTGCAGTGTTGACCCTTCTTTTTCAATACCTCTGCAATCCGCCCTGGAATGCTGTCAATGAACTTCTGGGCCACATCCTGACTAATGGCAGCCCATTCTTGCATAATCAATGTTTGGAGTTTGTCAGAATTTGTGTGTGGGTTTTTGTTTGTCCACCCGCCTCTTGAGGATTGACCACACGTTCTCAATGGGATTAAGGTCTGGGGAGTTTCCTGGCCATGGACCCAAAATAGTGATGTTTTGTTCCCGAGCCACTTAGTTATCACTTTTGCCTTATGGCAAGGTGCTCCATCATGCTAGAAAAGGCATTGTTCGTCACCAAACTGTTCCTGAATGGTTGGGAGAAGTTGCTCTCTGAGGATGTGTTGGTACCATTCTTTATTCATAGCTGTGTTCTTAGGCAAACTTGTGAGTGAGCCCACTCCCTTGGCTGAGAAGCAACCCCACACATGAATGGACTCAGGATGTTTTATTGTTGGCATGACACAGGACTGATGGTAGAGCTCACCTTGTCTTCTCCGGACAAGCTTTTTTCCGGATGCCCCAAACAATCGAAAGGGGATTTATCGGAGAAAATATCTTTACCCCTGTCCTCAGCAGTCCAATCCCTGTAACCTTTGCAGAATATCAGTCTGTCCCTGATGTTTTTCCTGGAGAGAAGTGGCTTCTTTGCTGCCCTTCAGGACACCAGGTCATCCTCCAAAAGTCGCCTCACTCTACATGCAGATGCACTCACACCTGCCTGCTGCCATTCCTGAGCAAGCTCTGTACTGGTGGTGCTCCGATCCCACAGCTGAATCAACTTTAGGAGACGTCCTGGCGCTTGCCGGACATTCTTGGGCGCTTGAAGCCTTCTTCAAAATAATTGAACCACTCTCCTTGAAGTTCTTGATGATTTCGGTGCAATCTTACTGGCAGCAATATCCTTGCCTGTGAAGCCCTTTTTGTGCAAAGCAATGATGACGGCACGTGTTTCCTTGCAGGTAACCATGGATGACAGAGGAAGAACAATGATTCCAAGCACCACCCTCCTTTTGAAGCTTCCAGTCTGTTATTCAAACTCAATCAGCATGACAGAGTGATCTCCAGCCCTGTCCTCGTCAACACTCACATTTGTGTTAATGAGAGATTCACTGACATGATGTCAGCTGGTCCTTTTGTGGCAGGACTGAAATGCAGTGGAAATGTCTTTTGGGTATTCAGTTCATTTGCATGGGAAAGATGGACTTTGCAATTAATTGCATTTCATCTGATCACTCTTCATAACATTCTGGAATATATGCAAATGGCCATCATACAAACTGAGGCAGCAGACTTTGTGAAAATTAATATTTGTGTAATTCTCAACTTTTGGCTTCGACTGTACACCCACAAAAACATAGAGTGTACCATCACTCATTCATATATCCTTATGTACATGTTCCTTATCCCCTTACACTGTGTATAAGACAGTAGTTTTGGAATTGTTAGTTAGATTACTTGTTGGTTATCACTGCATTGTCGGAACTAGAAGCACAAGCATTTCGCTACACTCGCATTAACATCTGCTAACCATGTGTATGTGACAAATAAAATTTGAATTGATTTAATTTGATTTGAGTGCGATCAGTATAACATAGAGCCTTCACGAAATGCCACAAAGAAGGACTACATGTATTTTTAGACCCCACCCCTCATCAATACACCGGAAAGCATCATGTGGTGTATAATTCAGCACACGAGGCCCAGACCTGTCTTTCAACTAGGCAATTATGTGTGAAATACATTTCAACGTCCTAGAAATGTCTCAGACAATATGAAACAAGCCCAGATTCCCACAGGGTGAAATTTAGGCATTAACTCCATATTCTTAAGGTTAAGCATTAACTGAATGGTTAAGGTAAGGGTTAAGGTTTGGGATAGGTTTAAAACCAAACATATAAAAACAACATTATTTTGCTTGATTTGAACTTGCAACATTTGGAATCAGAGGCAGATGTCATCTCCATCCATAATGCTCTAGCAAACCGAAACCTACTTGAAGTTAACAGTGCTCACTCTTGCCACCAGTGGCCGGATTCCACAGCATCTCCCCAATGTCCAAAGACATAGATAGACTTTGAATACTGACTTGTATCACGGGTGACCTGGCTGGCCATTTGGGACAGCAGCTGTATCTTCTCCAACCCCTGAGAAAACATGCACAGTGTCTCTGTACTGCAATAGAATAAGGCTGTGCTTAAGAACAAGACAATGCTTCCTAGAAGTTTAAACAGTATCTTTAGAAGATGGAATTTGCTGTAATGTAAACACAGAGCTTAATTCAGCAGGGTTATATCAAAATGGCACCCTATATAGTGCACTTCTTTGACAGCACTAGGGAATAGGGTGCCATTTGGGACACAGACTACATATTCCTTCAAACTGTTTTATAATGTCACTTATCATACGGTGAGAGAATGTTTGTTCTTTATTACCCACATAGTGCTGAGGGAGGGAGTGTGAGGTGAGTGTGTGTGTGTGTGTGTGTGTGTGTGTGTGTGTGTGTGTGTGTGTGTGTGTGTGTGTGTGTGTGTGTGTGTGTGTGTGTGTGTGTGTGTGTGTGTGTGTGTGTGTGTGTGTGTGTGTGTGTGTGTGTGTGTGTGTGTGTACACGTATATTAACAGCTCACATATTTATGGTGAAAACTGTTTCAGTTCCATGGTGCCTGCAGTGGTAGTGTTCCTTGCTTTGACAATTTGTCCAACACCTCCCTGCTTCCTCCCTCCCTCCCTCCCTCCCTGCTTCCCTCCCTCCCA
>NW_025745212.1:27500-47456 GCF_021184085.1 Oncorhynchus gorbuscha
ATCCATCATGCTATTGTTGTTTACCTCGGACTGAAATGGATTCAGAAAGCCCAAAAGTAAATAAACAACCAAAACCATACAGACAGATAAGAGGATGAATACCTGAATGAATTATCAAAATACCGCCATATCTAATCAACCTTGGCATAACTTTTCTCTCTACCCTTAAAATCAAATAAATCATATTTCCATGTCTTTGCGTTTGGCCATGTGGCTGACCTCCATTTGCTGTTAAATTGAACATCTATTATCAATCACTTAGGAAGCATATCACACCCTGCCTAATCAAATCAAACTTTATTTGTCACATGCGCCGAATACAACAGGCGTAGTATTCGAGGTAATTTATACATCTAGGTGTTATGCAGGTGAATGAGGACCCAAAAGCGACTTAACGGAAACAGAGTCTTTATTCCAGTCTTAAACAAAAGCGATAATCCTGGATATTATCTAGGTAAATGCAAAAACAGGAAAACTGAAATCCACTCGTCAGTAGAGAGGAACGACTGGAGACGCGACCACAGACTGCAGGTCGCTTTGGGAAGGCACCGGCCGTAGCTGACATTGACACCTGCTCACACGCAGCATCTGAAGAAGGTAAAAACACGACAGGGCGGAACAAGGACACAGAACAGCGAACATCAAACAAGGATCCGACAAGGACAGAAGCGGAAAACAGAGGGAGAAATAGGGACTCTAATCAGAGGGCAAAATAGGGGACAGGTGTGAAAAGAGTAAAAGAGGTAGTTAGGAGAATGAGGAACAGCTGGGAGCAGGAACGGAACGATAGAGAGAGAGAGCGAGAGAGGGAGAGAGGGAGGGGGAGAGAGAGGGATAGAAAGAGGGAAAGAACCTAATAAGACCAGCAGAGGGAAACGAATAGAAGGGAAGCACAGAGACAAGACATGATAATCAATGACAAAACATGACAGTACCCCCCCACTCACCGAGCGCCTCCTGGCGCACTCGAGGAGGAACCCTGGCGGCAACGGGAGGAAATCATCAATCAACGAACGGTCCAGCACGTCCCGAGATGGAACCCAACTCCTCTCCTCAGGACCGTAACCCTCCCAATCCACTAAGTACTGGTGACCACGTCCCCGAGAACGCATGTCCATGATCTTCCGTACCTTGTAAATAGGTGCGCCCTCGACAAGGACGGGGGGAGACGAACGGGGCGCGAAGAAAAGGCTTGACACAGGAGACATGGAAGACAGGGTGGATGCGACGAAGATGTCGCGGAAGAAGCAGTCGCACAGCGACAGGATTGACGACCTGAGAGACACGGAACGGACCAATGAACCGCGGAGTCAACTTGCGAGAAGCTGTCGTAAGGGGAAGGTTACGAGTGGAAAGCCACACTCTCTGACCACGACAATACCTAGGACTCTTAATCCTACGTTTATTGGCGGCTCTCACAGTCTGCGCCCTGTAACGGCAAAGTGCAGACCTGACCCTCCTCCAGGTGCGCTCACAACGTTGGACAAAAGCCTGAGCGGAGGGAACGCTGGACTCGGCGAGCTGGGACGAGAACAGAGGAGGCTGGTACCCAAGACTACTCTGAAACGGAGATAGCCCGGTAGCAAAGGAAGCGAGTTGTGAGCGTATTCTGCCCAGGGGAGCTGTTCTGCCCAAGACGCAGGGTTTCGGAAAGAAAGGCTGCGTAATATGCGACCAATCGTCTGATTGGCCCTTTCTGCTTGACCGTTAGACTGGGGATGAAAACCGGAAGAGAGACTGACGGAAGCACCAATCAAACGACAGAACTCCCTCCAAAACTGTGACGTGAATTGCGGACCTCTGTCTGAAACGGTGTCTAACGGGAGGCCATGAATTCTGAACACATTCTCAATGATGATTTGTGCCGTCTCCTTAGCGGAAGGAAGCTTAGCGAGGGGAATGAAATGTGCCGCCTTAGAGAACCTATCGACAACCGTAAGAATCACAGTCTTCCCGCAGACGAAGGCAGACCGGTAATAAAGTCTAAGGCGATGTGAGACCATGGTCGAGAAGGAATGGGAAGCGGTCTGAGACGACCGGCAGGAGGAGAGTTACCTGACTTAGTCTGCGCGCAGTCCGAACAAGCAGCCACGAAACGGCGCGTGTCATGCTCCTGAGTAGGCCACCAAAACCGCTGGCGAATAGAAGCAAGCGTACCCCGAACGCCGGGGTGGCCAGCTAACTTGGCAGAGTGAGCCCACTGAAGAACAGCCAGACGAGTAGAGACAGGAACAAAAGAAGGTTACTAGGACAAGCGCGGCGACGCAGTGTGAGTGAGTGCTTGCTTTACCTGTCTCTCAATTCCCCAGACAGTCAACCCGACAACACGCCCTTCAGGGAGAATCCCCTCGGGGTCGGTAGAAGCCACAGAAGAACTAAAGAGACGGGATAAGGCATCAGGCTTGGTGTTCTTATTACCCGGGCGATAAGAAATCACGAACTCGAAACGAGCGAAAAACAACGCCCAACGAGCTTGACGTGCATTAAGTCGTTTGGCAGAACGGATGTACTCAAGGTTCTTATGGTCAGTCCAAACGACAAAAGGAACGGTCGCCCCCTCCAACCACTGGCGCCATTCGCCTAGGGCTAAGCGGATGGCGAGCAGTTCGCGGTTACCCACATCATAGTTGCGTTCCGATGGCGACAGGCGATGAGAAAAATAAGCGCAAGGATGGACCTTATCGTCAGAATGGAAGTGCTGGGATAGAATGGCTCCCACGCCCACCTCTGAAGCGTCAACCTCGACAATGAATTGTTTAGTGACGTCAGGAGTAACAAGGATAGGAGCGGATGTAAAACGCTTCTTGAGGAGATCAAAAGCTCCCTGGGCGGAACCGGACCACTTAAAACACGTCTTGACAGAAGTAAGAGCTGTGAGAGGGGCAGCAACTTGACCGAAATTACGAATGAAACGCCGATAGAAATTAGCGAAACCGAGAAAGCGCTGCAACTCGACACGTGACTTTGAAACGGGCCAATCACTGACAGCCTGGACCTCAGCGGAAATAACAGAACCGAGAAATGTGACAGAGGAGACATGAAAGGCGCACTTCTCAGCCTTCACGTAGAGACAATTCTCTAAAAGGCGCTGGAGTACACGTCGAACGTGCTGAACATGAATCTCGAGTGACGGTGAAAAAATCAGGATATCGTCCAGGTAGACGAAAACAAAGATGTTCAGCATGTCTCTCAGTACATCATTAACTAATGCCTGAAAGACAGCTGGAGCATTAGCGAGACCGAACAGCAGAACCCGGTATTCAAAATGCCCTAACCGAGTGTTAAACGCCGTTTTCCACTCGTCCCCCCTCTCTGATGCGCACGAGATGGTAAGCGTTACGAAGGTCCAACTTAGTAAAGAACCTGGCTCCCTGCAGAATTTCGAAGGCTGACGACATAAGGGGAAGCGGATAACGATTCTTAACCGTTATGTCATTCAGCCCTCGATAATCCACGCAGGGGCGCAGAGTACCGTCCTTCTTCTTAACAAAAAAAAACCCCGCGCCGGCGGGAGAGGAAGAAGGCACCACGGTACCGGCGTCGAGAGAAACAGACAGATAATCCTCGAGAGCCTTACGTTCGGGAGCCGACAGAGAGTATAGTCTACCCCGAGGGGGAGTGGTCCCCGGAAGGAGATCAATACAACAATCATACGACCGGTGAGGAGGAAGGGAGTTGGCTCTGGACCGACTGAAGACCGTGCGCAGATCATGATATTCCTCCGGCACTCCTGTCAAATCACCAGGTTCCTCCTGAGAAGAGGGGACAGAAGAAACAGGAGGGATAGCAGACATTAACCGGTTAAGACTCTAGGGGCAGTATTTCATTTTGGATAAAAAGACGTGCCCGTTTTTAGCGCAATATTTTGTCACGAAAAGATGCTTGACTATGCTTGGAATTGATAGTTTTGGAAAGAAGACACTCTGATGTTTCCAGAACTGCAAAGATTTTTACTGTGAGTGCCTTAAAACATAACCTACAGGCAAAACCAAGATGTTTGAGCGACCAGGAAATCAACAGGATTTCTGATGGCACGTTTTCCATGATCGCCTTATATGGCTGTGAATGCGACAGGAATGAACGGACACTTCCTATCGTTTCCCCAAGGTGTCTGCAGCATTGTGACGTATTTGTAGGCATATCATTGGAAGATTGACCATAAGAGACTACATTTACCAGGGGTCCCGCACGGTGTCTGCGTGGAAATTGGTGCGCAAAAGTCACCTACCAGTATTTTTCCATCTGAATCTGAGAACAATGCAGGCTTCCAGGAATGGCATTTCAATGAAGAGATATATGACAAAACACCTTGAGGATGGATTCAAACAACGTTTTCCATGTTTCAGTCGATATTATGGAGTTAATTCGGAAAAAAGTTTGACGTGTAGGTGACTGAATTTTCGGTTAGTTTCGGTAGCCAAATGCATAGTAACAAAACGGAACGTTGTGTCCTACACAAGCATCTTTCAGGAAAAACTGGACATCTGCTATGTAACTGAGAGTCTCCTCATTGAAACATCTGAAGTTCTTCAAAGGTAAATTATTTTATTTGATCCCTTTGCTGGTTTTTGTGAATATGTTGCGTGCTAAATGCTAACGCTAAATGCTAAGCTAGCTATCACCACTCTTACACAAATTATTGATTTTCTCTGGTTCTAAAGCATATTTTGAAAATCTGAGACGACAGGATTGTTAAGAAAAGGATAAGCTTGAGGATAGGCATATTTATTTCATTTCATTTGCGATTTTTAGAAATCGCTAACGTTGCGTTATGGTAATGAGCTTGAGGCTATGATTACGCTACCGAATACGGTGTGGGTAGGACTAACAGGTTAAACACTTCACATGACAAGAAACGTTCCAGGATAGGATAGAATTACTAGACCAATTAATAGAAGGATTATGACATACTAGCCAGGGATGACCCAAAACAACAGGTGTAAAAGGTGAACGAAAAATCAAAAAGGAAATGGTCTCACTGTGGTTACCAGATACTGTGAGGGTTAAACGTAGTGTCTCACATCTGATACTGGGGAGAAGACTACCATCTAAGGCGAACATGGGCGTGGGCTTCCCTAACTGTCTGAGAGGAATGTCATGTTTCCGAGCCCATGCTTCGTCCATAAAACAACCCTCAGCCCCAGAGTCTATCAAGGCACTGCAGGAAGCAGCCAAACCGGTCCAGCGTAGATGGACCGACAAGGTAGTACAGGATCTTGATGGAGAGACCTGAGTAGTAGCGCTCACCAGTAGCCCTCCGCTTACTGATGAGCTCTGGCTTTTACTGGACATGAAATGACAAAATGTCCAGCAGAACCGCAATAGAGGCAAAGGCGGTTGGTGATCCTCCGTTCCCTCTCCTTAGTCGAGATGCGAATACCTCCCAGCTGCATGGGCTCAGTCTCTGAGCCGGAGGGAGGAGATGGTTGAGATGCGGAGAGGGGGAACACCGTTAACGCGAGCTCTCTTCCACGAGCTCGGTGACGAAGATCTACCCGTCGTTCTATGCGGATGGCGAGTGCAATCAAAGAGTCCACGCTGGAAGGAACCTCCCGGGAGAGAATCTCATCTTTAACCTCAGCGTGGAGTCCCTCCAGAAAACGAGCGAGCAGCGCCGGCTCGTTCCAGTCACTAGAGGCAGCAAGAGTGCGAAACTCTATAGAGTAATCCGTTATGGATCGATCACCTTGACATAGGGAAGCCAGGGCCCTAGAAGCCTCCTTACCAAAAACTGAACGATCAAAAACCCGTATCATCTCCTCTTTAAAGTTCAGATAATCGTTAGAACACTCAGCCCTTGCCTCCCAGATAGCTGTGCCCCACTCCCGAGCCCGACCAGTAAGGAGTGATATGACGTAAGCGATCCGAGCTCTCTCTTGAGTATGTGTTGGGTTGGAGAGAGAACACAATATCACACTGGGTGAGAAAGGAGCGGCACTCAGTGGGCTGCCCAGAGTAACATGGTGGGTTATTAACCCTAGGTTCCGGAGACTCGGAAGACCAGGAAGTAGCTGGTGGCACGAGACGAAGACTCTGAAACTGTCCTGAGAGGTCGGAAACCTGAGCGGCCAGGGTCTCAACGGCATGACGAGCAGCAGACAATTCCTGCTCGTGTCTGCCGAGCATTGCTCCCTGGATCTCGACGGCAGTGTTGCGAGAATCCGTAGTCGCTGGGTCCATTCTTGGTCGGATCCTTCTGTTATGCAGGTGAATGAGGACCCAAAAGCGACTTAACGGAAACAGAGTCTTTATTCCAGTCTTAAACAAAAGCGATAATCCTGGATATTATCTAGGTAAATGCAAAAACAGGAAAACTGAAATCCACTCGTCAGTAGAGAGGAACGACTGGAGACGCGACCACAGACTGCAGGTCGCCGGGAAGGCACCGGCCGTAGCTGACATTGACACCTGCTCACACGCAGCATCTGAAGAAGGTAAAACACGACAGGGCGGAACAAGGACACAGAACAGCGAACATCAAACAAGGATCCGACAAGGACAGAAGCGGAAAACAGAGGGAGAAATAGGGACTCTAATCAGAGGGCAAAATAGGGACAGGTGTGAAAAGAGTAAAAGAGGTAGTTAGGAGAATGAGGAACAGCTGGGAGCAGGAACGGAACGATAGAGAGAGAGAGCGAGAGAGGGAGAGAGGGAGGGGGAGAGAGAGGGATAGAAAGAGGGAAAGAACCTAATAAGACCAGCAGAGGGAAACGAATAGAAGGGAAGCACAGAGACAAGACATGATAATCAATGACAAAACATGACACTAGGTAGGGTTGAAGCAACTATGCATAGATAATAAACAGCGAGTAGCAGCAGTGTACAAAACAAATGGGGGGGGGGGGGGTGTCAATGTAAATAGTCCGGTGGTTTTAGGCTCGGGGGAAGAAGCTGTTAAAGAGCCTTTTGGCCCTAGAGTTAGTGCTCCGGTACCTCTTGCCGTGTGGCAGCAGAGAGAACAGTCTATGACTTGGGTAACTGAAGTCTCTGACAATTTTTGGGACTTTCCTCTGACACGCCTATTATATAGGTCCTACATGGCAGGATGCTTGTCCCCAGTGATGTACTGGGCCATACACACTATCCTCTGTAGTGTCTTACGGTCAGATGCCGAGCAGTTGCCATACCAGGTGGTGATGCAACCGGTCAGGATACTCTCGATGGTGCAGCTGTAGAACTTTATGAGGATCTGGGGACCCATGCCAAATCTTTTCAGTCTCCTGTAAAAAGGTGTTGTCGTAACCTCTTCACGACTGTCTTGGTGTGTTTGGACCATGATAGTTTGTTGGTGATGTGGACACCAAGGAACTTGAACCCCTCGACCCGCTCCACTACAGCCCTGTTGAGGTTAACAGGGGCCTGTTCGGCCCGCCTTTTCCTGTAATCGAAGATCAGCTCCTTTGTCTTGCTCACATTGAGGGAGAGGTTGTTGTCCTACACTGCCAGGTCTCTGACCTCCTCCCTATAGGCTGTCTCATCGTTGTCTGTGATCAGGTTGTGTCGTCAGCAAACTTAATGAAGGTGTTGGAGTCGTGTTTGGCCATGCAGTCGTGGCAAAACAGGGAGTACAATAGGGTACTAAGCACACACACATGAGGGGCCCCAGTGTTAAGGATCAGTGTGGCAGACGTGTTGTTGCCTACCCTTACCACCTGGGGGCGGCCCGTTAGGAAGTCCAAGATCCAGTTGCAGAGGGAGGTGTTTAGTCCCAAAGTCCTTAGGTTAGTGATGAGCTTTGTGGGCACTATGAATGCTGAGCTGTAGTCAATGAACAGCATTCTCACATAGGTGATAAGAGTGTCTGCTAAATGACTTAAATGTAATGTAATGTGTTCATTTTGTCCAGGTGGGAAAGGGCAGTGTGGAGTGTGATTGAGATTGCGTGGATCCGTTGGGACAGTATGCGAATTGGAGTGGGTCTAGGGTATCTAGGATGATGGTATTGATGTGAGCCATGATTAGCCTTTCAAAGCACTTCATGGCTACTGATGTGAGTGCTATGGGGTGGTAATAATTTAGGCAGGTTACCTTCGCTTCCTTGGGCACAGACACTATGGTGGTCTGCTTGAAACATGTAGGTATTAAAGACTCAGAGGTTGAAAATGTCAGTGAAGACACCAGACAATTGGTCCTGGTAATCCATCTGTGCCTGCAGCTTTGTGGATGTTGACCCGTTTTAAAAGTATTGTTCACATTGGCTACCGAGAGTGTTATCACACAGTCGTCCGGAATAGCTGGTGCTCTCATGAATGCTTCAGTGTTGCTTGCCTCGAAGCGAGCATAAAAGGCATTTAGCTCGTCTGGTAGGCTCGCGTCATGGGCAGCTCGTGGCTGGGTTTTCCTTTGTAGTCCGTAAAGGTTTCCAAGCCCTGCCAAATCCGATGAGTGTCAGAGCCGGTGTAGTAGGATTCAATCTTATTCCTGTATTGATGCTTTGCCTGTTTGATGGTTCATCTGAGGGCATAGTGGGATTTATTTTAGGCATCCGTATTAGTGTCCCGCTTCTTGAACGTGGCAGCTCTAGCCTTTAGCTTGATGCAGATGTTGCCTGTAATCCATGGCTTCTGGTTGGGATATGTACGTCACTGGGCGGACGACGTCGTCGATGCACTTATTGATAAAGCCGATGACTGAGGTATTATACTCCTCAATGCTATTGGATGAATCCCGGAACATATTCCAGTCTGTGCTAGAAAAACAGTCATGTAGAGTAGCATCCGTGTCATCTGACCAGTTCCGTATTGAGCGAGTCACTGGTACTTCCTGCTTTAGTTTTTGTTTCTAAGCAGGAATCAGGATGATAGAATTATGGTCGGATTTGAC
This sequence comes from Oncorhynchus gorbuscha, assembly GCF_021184085.1. Classification (NCBI taxonomy): domain Eukaryota; kingdom Metazoa; phylum Chordata; class Actinopteri; order Salmoniformes; family Salmonidae; genus Oncorhynchus; species Oncorhynchus gorbuscha. The sequence goes on from NW_025745212.1 coordinate 36,324, forward strand.
AAATGCAGGGCAGGGGAGAGCTTTGTATGCATCTCTGTGCGTGGAGTAAAGGTTGTCTACAGTTTTTTCCCCTTTGGTTGCACATGTGACATGCTGTTGTTATTGATTCTTTTATCTTTGTTTTGTCTCTGTGAGTGGTTTGAGAGGGAGGTAGAGTGGATGGTCTATTTGAACCAGGGTTGATTTGAACAGTACTGTACATAAGAGGAACATACAAAATGTCAGAAAGAAAGAAAGACAAAAACAGAGAAAGAAAGACAGAGAGAGTGAGGGAGACAACAGGAAATGAGAGATAGAGAGAGGGAGAGATTAAGAGGGAAGATTGTGACTGGAGGACACAGGAGCAGTTTGGACACAGTGCCAGAGTGATTTCAGACATCTTCTTCTAAGGCCAGCACAGGCCGTTGTTTGCCATTGTCATGCTGGTGAAAGAGGACCCAAAAGCGACTTGGCGAAAACAGAGTCTTTAATCCAGTAAAGTAAATACAAACAAAAAACACAACTTTCACTCGAAATGACGAGGACAAACTGGAGACTCGATCTTGAACAGCAGGTGAACAGCAGGTTGCCTCGGGAAGGCACTTGAACCAGACAGACTCAGACACCTGCTCACCACGCAGCATCTGAGGAAAACACGACACGACAGGGCGATACACAAACACAGCACGGTGAATTCTAGACAAGGAACCGACAGGACAGGAACGGAACACAAAGGAAGAAATAGGGACTCTAATCAGGGGAAAGGATCGGGAACAGGTGTGGGAAGACTAAATGATTGATTAGGGGAATAGGAACAGCTGGGAGCAGGAACGGAACGATAGAGAGAAGAGAGAGCGAGAGAGTGAGAGAGGGGGGGGAGAGAGAGGGATAGAAAGAGGGAAAGAACCTAATAAGACCAGCAGAGGGAAACGAATAGAATGGGAAGCACAGGGACAAGACAAGATAATAAATGACAAAACATGACAGTACCCCCCACTCACCGAGCGCCTCCTGGCGCACTCGAGGAGGAATCCTGGCGGCAACGGAGGAAATCATCAATGAGTGAACGGTCCAGCACGTCCCGAGACGGAACCCAACTCCTCTCCTCAGGACCGTAACCCTCCCAATCCACTAAGTATTGGTGACCCCGTCCCCGAGAACGCATGTCCATGATCTTATGTACCTTGTAAATAGGTGCGCTCTCGACAAGGACGGGAGGGGGAGGGAAGACGAACGGGGTGCGAAGAAAGGGCTTGACACAGGAGACATGGAAGACAGGATGGACGCGACGAAGATGTTGCGGAAGAAGCAGTCGCACAGCGACAGGATTGACGACCTGGGAGACACGGAACGGACCAATGAACCGCGGAGTCAACTTACGAGAAGCTGTCGTAAGAGGAAGGTTGCGAGTGGAAAGCCACACTCTCTGGCCGCAACAATACCTTGGACTCTTAATCCTGCGTTTATTGGCGGCTCTCACAGTCTGTGCCCTGTAACGGCAAAGTGCAGACCTCACCCTCCTCCAGGTGCACTCACAACGTTGGACAAACGCTTGAGCGGAGGGAACGCTGGACTCGGCAAGCTGGGATGAGAACAGAGGAGGCTGGTAACCCAGACTACTCTGAAACGGAGATAACCCGGTAGCAGACGAAGGAAGCGAATTGTGAGCGTATTCTGCCCAGGGAGCTGTTCTGCCCAAGACGCAGGGTTTCTGAAAGAAAGGCTGCGTAGTATGCGACCAATCGTCTGATTGGCCCCTCTGCTTGACCGTTAGACTGGGGATGAAACCCGGAAGAGAGACTGACGGACGCACCAATCAAACGACAGAACTCCCTCCAAAACTGTGACGTGAATTGCGGGCCTCTGTCTGAAACGGCGTCTAACGGGAGGCCATGAATTCTGAATACATTCTCGATAATGATTTGTGCCGTCTCCTTAGCGGAAGGAAGTTTAGCGAGGGGAATGAAATGTGCCGCCTTAGAGAACCTATCGACAACCGTAAGAATCACAGTCTTCCCCGCAGACAAAGGCAGACCGGTAATGAAGTCTAGGGCGATGTGAGACCATGGTCGAGAAGGAATGGGGAGCGGTCTGAGACGACCGGCAGGAGGAGAGTTACCCGACTTAGTCTGCGCGCAGTCCGAACAAGCAGCCACGAAACGGCGCGTGTCACGCTCCTGAGTCGGCCACCAAAAGCGCTGGCGAATAGACGCAAGAGTGCCTCGAACACCGGGATGACCAGCTAACTTGGCAGAGTGAGCCCACTGAAGAACAGCCAGACGAGTGGAAACAGGAACGAAAAGGAGGTTACTAGGACAAGCGCGCGGCGACGCAGTGTGCGTGAGTGCTTGCTTAACCTGTCTTTCAATTCCCCAGACTGTTAACCCGACAACACGCCCATAAGGAAGAATCCCTCGGGATCAGTAGAAGCCACAGAAGAACTAAACAGACGGGATAAGGCATCAGGCTTGGTGTTCTTGCTACCCGGACGGTAAGAAATCACAAACTCGAAACGAGCGAAAAACAACGCCCAACGAGCTTGACGGGCATTAAGTCGTTTGGCAGAACGGATGTACTCAAGGTTCTTATGGTCTGTCCAAACGACAAAAGGAACGGTCGCCCCCTCCAACCACTGTCGCCATTCGCCTAGGGCTAAGCGGATGGCGAGCAGTTCACGGTTACCCACATCATAGTTGCGCTCAGATGGCGACAGGCGATGAGAAAAATAAGCGCAAGGATGAACCTTATCGTCAGACTGGAAGCGCTGGGATAGAATGGCTCCCACGCCTACCTCTGAAGCGTCAACCTCGACAATGAATTGTCTAGTGACGTCAGGAGTAACGAGGATAGGAGCGGACGTAAAACGTTCTTTTAGAAGATCAAAAGCTCCCTGGGCGGAACCGGACCACTTAAAACACGTCTTGACAGAAGTAAGAGCTGTGAGAGGGGCAGCAACTTGACCGAAATTACGAATGAAACGCCGATAGAAATTAGCGAAACCTAAAAAGCGCTGCAACTCGACACGTGACCTTGGAACGGGCCAATCACTGACAGCTTGGACCTTAGCGGAATCCATCTGAATGCCTTCAGCGGAAATAACGGAACCGAGAAAAGTAACGGAGGAGACATGAAAAGAGCACTTCTCAGACTTTACGTAGAGACAATTCTCTAAAAGGCGCTGTAGAACACGTCGAACGTGCTGAACATGAATCTCGAGTGACGGAGAAAAAAATCAGGATATCGTCAAGATAGACAAAAACAAAGATGTTCAGCATGTCTCTCAGAACATCATTAACTAATGCCTGAAAAACAGCTGGCGCATTGGCGAGACCAAACGGCAGAACCCGGTACTCAAAATGCCCTAACGGAGTGTTAAACGCCGTTTTCCACTCGTCCCCCTCTCTGATGCGCACGAGATGGTAAGCGTTACGAAGGTCCAACTTAGTAAAGCACCTGGCTCCCTGCAGAATCTCGAAGGCTGATGACATAAGGGAAGCGGATAACGATTCTTAACCGTTATGTCATTCAGCCTCGATAATCCACGCAGGGGCGCAGAGTACCGTCCTTCTTCTTAACAAAAAGAACCCCGCCCCGGCCGGAGAGGAAGAAGGCACTATGGTACCGGCGTCAAGAGACACAGACAAATAATCCTCGAGAGCCTTACGTTCGGGAGCCGACAGAGAGTATAGTCTACCCCGAGGAGGAGTGGTCCCCGGAAGGAGATCAATACTACAATCATACGACCGGTGAGGAGGAAGGGAGTTGGCTCGGGACCGACTGAAGACCGTGCGCAGATCATGATATTCCTCCGGCACTCCTGTCAAATCGCCAGGTTCCTCCTGAGAAGTAGGGACAGAAGAAACGGGAGGGATGGCAGACATTAAACACTTCACATGACAAGAAACGTTCCAGGATAGGATAGAATTACTAGACCAATTAATAGAAGGATTATGACATACTAGCCAGGGATGACCCAAAACAACAGGTGTAAACGGTGAACGAAAAATCAAAAAAGAAATAGTCTCACTGTGGTTACCAGATACTGTGAGGGTTAAAGGTAGTGTCTCAAATCTGATACTGGGAAGATGACTACCATCTAAGGCGAACATGGGCGTAGGCTTCTCTAACTCTCTGAAAGGAATGTCATGTTTCCGAACCCATGCTTCGTCCATGAAACAACCCTCAGCCCCAGAGTCTATCAAGGCACTACATGTAGCACCGAACCGGTCCAGCGTAGATGGACCGACAAAGTAGTACAGGATCTTGATGGAGAGACTTGAGTAGTTGCGCTCACCTGTAGCCCTCCGCTTACAGATGAGCTCTGGCTTTTACTGGACATGAATTAACAAAATGTCCAGCAACTCCGCAATAGAGGCACAGGCGGTTGGTGATCCTCCGTTCCCTCTCCTTAGTCGAGATGCGAATCCCTCCCAGCTGCATGGGCTCAGACTCTGAGCCAGAGGAGGGAGATGGTTGCGATGCGGAGCAGGGAAACACCGTTGATGCGAGCTCTCTTCCACGAGCCCGGTGACGAAGATCTACCCGTCGTTCTATGCGGATGGCGAGAGCAATCAAAGAGTCCACATCTGAAGGAACCTCCCGGGAGAGAATCTCATCCTTAACCACTGCGTGGAGTCCCTCCAGAAAACGAGCGAGCAGCGCCGGCTCGTTCCACTCACTAGAGGCAGCAAGAGTGCGAAACTCAATAGAATAATCCGTTATGGACCGTTCACCTTGGCATAAGGAAGCCAGGGCCCTAGAAGCCTCCCTACCAAAAACTGAACGGTCAAAAACCCGAATCATCTCCTCTTTAAAGTTCTGGAACCTGTTAGAGCAATCAGCCCTTGCCTCCCAGATAGCTGTGCCCCATTCTCGAGCCCGGCCAGTAAGGAGTGAAATGACGTAAGCAACCCGAGCTCTCTCTAGAGTATGTGTTGGGTTGGAGAGAGAACACAATCTCACACTGCGTGAGAAAGGAGCGGCACTCAGTGGGCTGCCCGGAGTAGCAAGGTGGGTTATTAACCCTAGGTTCTGGAGGCTCGGCAGGCCAGGAAGTAACAGGTGGCACGAGACGTAGACTCTGAACTGTCCAGAGAGGTCGGAAACCTGAGCGGCCAGGTTCTCCACGGCATGGCGAGCAGCAGACAATTCCTGCTCGTGTCTGCCGAGCATGGCTCCTTGGATCTCGACGGCAGTGTAACGAGCGTCTGAAGTCGCTGGGTCCATTCCTTGGTCGGTTCCTTCTGTCATGCTGGTGAAAGAGGACCCAAAAGCGACTTGGCGAAAACAGAGTCTTTAATCCAGTAAAGTAAATACAAACAAAAAACACAACTTTCACTCGAAATGACGAGGACAAACTGGAGACTCGATCTTGAACAGCAGGTGAACAGCAGGTTGCCTCGGGAAGGCACTTGAACCAGACAGACTCAGACACCTGCTCACCACGCAGCATCTGAGGAAAACACGACACGACAGGGCGATACACAAACACAGCACGGTGAATTCTAGACAAGGAACCGACAGGACAGGAACGGAACACAAAGGAAGAAATAGGGACTCTAATCAGGGGAAAGGATCGGGAACAGGTGTGGGAAGACTAAATGATTGATTAGGGGAATAGGAACAGCTGGGAGCAGGAACGGAACGATAGAGAGAAGAGAGAGCGAGAGAGTGAGAGAGGGAGGGGGAGAGAGAGGGATAGAAAGAGGGAAAGAACCTAATAAGACCAGCAGAGGGAAACGAATAGAATGGGAAGCACAGGGACAAGACAAGATAATAAATGACAAAACATGACAGTACCCCCCACTCACCGAGCGCCTCCTGGCGCACTCGAGGAGGAATCCTGGCGGCAACGGAGGAAATCATCAATGAGTGAACGGTCCAGCACGTCCCGAGACGGAACCCAACTCCTCTCCTCAGGACCGTAACCCTCCCAATCCACTAAGTATTGGTGACCCCGTCCCCGAGAACGCATGTCCATGATCTTATGTACCTTGTAAATAGGTGCGCTCTCGACAAGGACGGGAGGGGGGAGGGAAGACGAACGGGGTGCGAAGAAAGGGCTTGACACAGGAGACATGGAAGACAGGATGGACGCGACGAAGATGTTGCGGAAGAAGCAGTCGCACAGCGACAGGATTGACGACCTGGGAGACACGGAACGGACCAATGAACCGCGGAGTCAACTTACGAGAAGCTGTCGTAAGAGGAAGGTTGCGAGTGGAAAGCCACACTCTCTGGCCGCAACAATACCTTGGACTCTTAATCCTGCGTTTATTGGCGGCTCTCACAGTCTGTGCCCTGTAACGGCAAAGTGCAGACCTCACCCTCCTCCAGGTGCACTCACAACGTTGGACAAACGCTTGAGCGGAGGGAACGCTGGACTCGGCAAGCTGGGATGAGAACAGAGGAGGCTGGTAACCCAGACTACTCTGAAACGGAGATAACCCGGTAGCAGACGAAGGAAGCGAATTGTGAGCGTATTTTGCCCAGGGGAGCTGTTCTGCCCAAGACGCAGGGTTTCTGAAAGAAAGGCTGCGTAGTATGCGACCAATCGTCTGATTGGCCCTCTCTGCTTGACCGTTAGACTGGGGATGAAACCCGGAAGAGAGACTGACGGACGCACCAATCAAACGACAGAACTCCCTCCAAAACTGTGACGTGAATTGCGGGCCTCTGTCTGAAACGGCGTCTAACGGGAGGCCATGAATTCTGAATACATTCTCGATAATGATTTGTGCCGTCTCCTTAGCGGAAGGAAGTTTAGCGAGGGGAATGAAATGTGCCGCCTTAGAGAACCTATCGACAACCGTAAGAATCACAGTCTTCCCCGCAGACAAAGGCAGACCGGTAATGAAGTCTAGGGCGATGTGAGACCATGGTCGAGAAGGAATGGGGAGCGGTCTGAGACGACCGGCAGGAGGAGAGTTACCCGACTTAGTCTGCGCGCAGTCCGAACAAGCAGCCACGAAACGGCGCGTGTCACGCTCCTGAGTCGGCCACCAAAAGCGCTGGCGAATAGACGCAAGAGTGCCTCGAACACCGGGATGACCAGCTAACTTGGCAGAGTGAGCCCACTGAAGAACAGCCAGACGAGTGGAAACAGGAACGAAAAGGAGGTTACTAGGACAAGCGCGCGGCGACGCAGTGTGCGTGAGTGCTTGCTTAACCTGTCTTTCAATTCCCCAGACTGTTAACCCGACAACACGCCCATAAGGAAGAATCCCCTCGGGATCAGTAGAAGCCACAGAAGAACTAAACAGACGGGATAAGGCATCAGGCTTGGTGTTCTTGCTACCCGGACGGTAAGAAATCACAAACTCGAAACGAGCGAAAAACAACGCCCAACGAGCTTGACGGGCATTAAGTCGTTTGGCAGAACGGATGTACTCAAGGTTCTTATGGTCTGTCCAAACGACAAAAGGAACGGTCGCCCCTCCAACCACTGTCGCCATTCGCCTAGGGCTAAGCGGATGGCGAGCAGTTCACGGTTACCCACATCATAGTTGCGCTCAGATGGCGACAGGCGATGAGAAAAATAAGCGCAAGGATGAACCTTATCGTCAGACTGGAAGCGCTGGGATAGAATGGCTCCCACGCCTACCTCTGAAGCGTCAACCTCGACAATGAATTGTCTAGTGACGTCAGGAGTAACGAGGATAGGAGCGGACGTAAAACGTTCTTTAGAAGATCAAAAGCTCCCTGGGCGGAACCGGACCACTTAAAACACGTCTTGACAGAAGTAAGAGCTGTGAGAGGGGCAGCAACTTGACCGAAATTACGAATGAAACGCCGATAGAAATTAGCGAAACCTAAAAAGCGCTGCAACTCGACACGTGACCTTGGAACGGGCCAATCACTGACAGCTTGGACCTTAGCGGAATCCATCTGAATGCCTTCAGCGGAAATAACGGAACCGAGAAAAGTAACGGAGGAGACATGAAAAGAGCACTTCTCAGACTTTACGTAGAGACAATTCTCTAAAAGGCGCTGTAGAACACGTCGAACGTGCTGAACATGAATCTCGAGTGACGGAGAAAAAAATCAGGATATCGTCAAGATAGACAAAAACAAAGATGTTCAGCATGTCTCTCAGAACATCATTAACTAATGCCTGAAAAACAGCTGGCGCATTGGCGAGACCAAACGGCAGAACCCGGTACTCAAAATGCCCTAACGGAGTGTTAAACGCCGTTTTCCACTCGTCCCCCTCTCTGATGCGCACGAGATGGTAAGCGTTACGAAGGTCCAACTTAGTAAAGCACCTGGCTCCCTGCAGAATCTCGAAGGCTGATGACATAAGGGAAGCGGATAACGATTCTTAACCGTTATGTCATTCAGCCCTCGATAATCCACGCAGGGGCGCAGAGTACCGTCCTTCTTCTTAACAAAAAGAACCCCGCCCGGCCGGAGAGGAAGAAGGCACTATGGTACCGGCGTCAAGAGACACAGACAAATAATCCTCGAGAGCCTTACGTTCGGGAGCCGACAGAGAGTATAGTCTACCCCGAGGAGAGTGGTCCCCGGAAGGAGATCAATACTACAATCATACGACCGGTGAGGAGGAAGGGAGTTGGCTGGGACCGACTGAAGACCGTGCGCAGATCATGATATTCCTCCGGCACTCCTGTCAAATCGCCAGGTTCCTCCTGAGAAGTAGGGACAGAAGAAACGGGAGGGATGGCAGACATTAAACACTTCACATGACAAGAAACGTTCCAGGATAGGATAGAATTACTAGACCAATTAATAGAAGGATTATGACATACTAGCCAGGGATGACCCAAAACAACAGGTGTAAACGGTGAACGAAAAATCAAAAAAGAAATAGTCTCACTGTGGTTACCAGATACTGTGAGGGTTAAAGGTAGTGTCTCAAATCTGATACTGGGAAGATGACTACCATCTAAGGCGAACATGGGCGTAGGCTTCTCTAACTCTCTGAAAGGAATGTCATGTTTCCGAACCCATGCTTCGTCCATGAAACAACCCTCAGCCCCAGAGTCTATCAAGGCACTACATGTAGCACCCGAACCGGTCCAGCGTAGATGGACCGACAAAGTAGTACAGGATCTTGATGGAGAGACTTGATAGTTGCGCTCACCTGTAGCCCTCCGCTTACAGATGAGCTCTGGCTTTTACTGGACATGAATTAACAAAATGTCCAGCAACTCCGCAATAGAGGCACAGGCGGTTGGTGATCCTCCGTTCCCTCTCCTTAGTCGAGATGTGAATCCCTCCCAGCTGCATGGGCTCAGACTCTGAGCCAGAGGAGGGAGATGGTTGCGATGCGGAGCAGGGAAACACCGTTGATGCGAGCTCTCTTCCACGAGCCCGGTGACGAAGATCTACCCGTCGTTCTATGCGGATGGCGAGAGCAATCAAAGAGTCCACATCTGAAGGAACCTCCCGGGAGAGAATCTCATCCTTAACCACTGCGTGGAGTCCCTCCAGAAAACGAGCGAGCAGCGCCGGCTCGTTCCACTCACTAGAGGCAGCAAGAGTGCGAAACTCAATAGAATAATCCGTTATGGACCGTTCACCTTGGCATAAGGAAGCCAGGGCCCTAGAAGCCTCCCTACCAAAAACTGAACGGTCAAAAACCCGAATCATCTCCTCTTTAAAGTTCTGGAACCTGTTAGAGCAATCAGCCCTTGCCTCCCAGATAGCTGTGCCCCATTCTCGAGCCCGGCCAGTAAGGAGTGAAATGACGTAAGCAACCCGAGCTCTCTCTCTAGAGTATGTGTTGGGTTGGAGAGAGAACACAATCTCACACTGCGTGAGAAAGGAGCGGCACTCAGTGGGCTGCCCGGAGTAGCAAGGTGGGTTATTAACCCTAGGTTCTGGAGGCTCGGCAGGCCAGGAAGTAACAGGTGGCACGAGACGAGACTCTGGAACTGTCCAGAGAGGTCGGAAACCTGAGCGGCCAGGTTCTCCACGGCATGGCGAGCAGCAGACAATTCCTGCTCGTGTCTGCCGAGCATGGCTCCTTGGATCTCGACGGCAGTGTAACGAGCGTCTGAAGTCGCTGGGTCCATTCCTTGGTCGGTTCCTTCTGTCATGCTGGTGAAAGAGGACCCAAAAGCGACTTGGCGAAAACAGAGTCTTTAATCCAGTAAAGTAAATACAAACAAAAACACAACTTTCACTCGAAATGACGAGGACAAACTGGAGACTCGATCTTGAACAGCAGGTGAACAGCAGGTTGCCTCGGGAAGGCACTTGAACCAGACAGACTCAGACACCTGCTCACCACGCAGCATCTGAGGAAAACACGACACGACAGGGCGATACACAAACACAGCACGGTGAATTCTAGACAAGGAACCGACAGGACAGGAACGGAACACAAAGGAAGAAATAGGGACTCTAATCAGGGGAAAGGATCGGGAACAGGTGTGGGAAGACTAAATGATTGATTAGGGGAATAGGAACAGCTGGGAGCAGGAACGGAACGATAGAGAGAGAAGAGAGAGCGAGAGAGTGAGAGAGGGAGGGGAGAGAGAGGGATAGAAAGAGGGAAAGAACCTAATAAGACCAGCAGAGGGAAACGAATAGAATGGGAAGCACAGGGACAAGACAAGATAATAAATGACAAAACATGACAGCCATGGCGTGTCAGTGACGACACCACAGCTCAAACGGAACAGCAATAATTACAGCTGTATTACTACGCCTCAGAGTGGCAGGGACTCAGAGCAACAACAACAACAAGATATAACAACATCCTGAGACAAACACAACGAGTGAGAAATATTTTATCAGTGGGAACATCAGTGAGATCGATGTGTGTGTGTTAGTGTGTGTGTGTCAGTGTGTCGTTAATGCAATAAAGGTCTAATGATATTTTGGACACTTTTGGTACTAATGTGCCTTGTCGCAACTCAGTGGCCGAGTCTACCGTACCATGGAGTATTCACCACCCAACCGCAGTTCACCTGGCGTGCAGGGGTACTTCAGTAACTGAACAAATTTCTCTGAGTATGAACGTCTGCTGTCACAACATAAATGGAAACAATTCTAGACTCACGAGAGACACTAAACTGCTTCAGGAGAAAAACCAACTTCATCTCATCTGGGGATCTGGAGAAATGGAATAGAGTAGTGGTTATTCTGAATGGGGCTTGCTACTGTACAAGAACATTGTCTTTTCTG
>NW_025745213.1:0-60000 GCF_021184085.1 Oncorhynchus gorbuscha
ACAAGCAAGTTTCACTGTTTACAATTCACATCCAGAGGGAAGGAGAGAAAGAGTGAAAGAAGAAGCAGGAGAGAGAGAGAGAGAGAGAGAGAGAGAAAGAGAGAGAGAGGGAGAGAGAGGGAGAGGGAGTAGGAGCGGGAGAGGGAGTAGGAGTGGGAGAGAGAGGATGAGCAGGAGAGAGAGTAGGAGTGGGAGAGAGAGCAGGAGCGGGAGAGAGAGCAGGAGTGGGAGAGAGAGTAGGAGTGGGAGAGGAGGATGAGCAGGAGAGAGAGCAGGAGTGGGAGAGGAGGATGAGCAGGAGAGAGAGCAGGAGTGGGAGAGAGAGTAGGAGTGGGAGAGAGAGGATGAGCAGGAGAGAGAGCAGGAGCGGGAGAGAGAGTAGGAGTGGGAGAGAGAGGATGAGCGGGAGAGAGAGCAGGAGTGGGAGAGAGAGGATGAGCAGGAGAGAGAGCAGGAGTGGGAGAGAGAGGATGAGCAGGAGAGAGAGCAGGAGTGGGAGAGAGGATGAGCGGGAGAGAGAGTAGGAGTGGGAGAGAGAGGATGAGCGGGAGAGAGAGCAGGAGTGGGAGAGAGAGGATGAGCGGGAGAGAGAGGATGAGCGGGAGAGAGAGGATGAGCGGGAGAGAGAGCGGGAGAGAGAGCAGGAGCGGGAGAGAGAGGATGAGCGGGAGAGAGAGGATGAGCGGGAGAGAGAGCAGGAGCGGGAGAGAGAGCAGGAGCGGGAGAGAGAGGATGAGCAGGAGAGAGAGAGAGAGGATGAGCAGGAGAGAGAGAGAGGATGAGCAGGAGAGAGAGAGAGGATGAGCAGGAGAGAGAGAGAGGATGAGCAGGAGAGAGAGCAGGAGCGAGAGAACGGGAGTGGGAGCGGGAGAGAGCGGGAGTGGGAGCGGGAGAGAGCGGGAGTGGGAGCGGGAGAGAGCAAGCAGGAGAGAGAGAGAGCGAGCAGGGGAGAGAGAGAGCGAGAAGGAGAGAGCGAGAGAGAGAGAGAGAGAGCGGGAGAGAGAGCGTGAGAGGGAGAGATAGCGGGAGAGAGAGCGTGAGCGGGAGATAGAGCGTGAACGAGAGAGATAGCGGGAGAGAGAGCGTGAGTGGGCGAGAGAGCGGGAGAGAGAGAGGGAGAGAGAGCGAGGGAGAGAGAGAGAGGGAGAGAGAGCGAGGGAGAGAGAGAGAGGGAGAGAGAGCGAGGGAGAGAGGGAGAGAGAGCGAGGGAGAGAGAGCGAGAGAGAGCGGAGAGAGAGAGAGGGAGAGAGAGCGGGAGAGAGAGCGGGAGAGAGAGCGGGAGAGAGAGCGGGAGAGAGAGCGTGAGCGGGGGAGAGAGCGGGAGAGAGAGCGTGAGCGGGAGAGAGAGCGTGAGCGGGAGAGCGTGAGCGGGAGAGAGGCGAGAGAGCGGGAGAGAGCGTGAGCGGGAGAGAGAGCGTGAGCGGGAGAGAGAGCGTGAGCGGGAGAGAGAGCGTGAGCGGGAGAGAGAGCGTGAGCGGGAGAGAGAGCGTGAGCAGGAGAGAGAGAGCGAGGGAGAGAGAGCGAGGGAGAGAGAGCGAGGGAGAGAGAGCGAGGGAGAGAGAGCGAGGGAGAGAGAGCGAGGGAGAGAGAGCAAGGAGAGAGCGAGGGAGAGAGAGCAGAGAGAGGGAGAGAGAGCGGGAGAGAGAGCGGGAGAGAGAGCGGGAGAGAGAGCGGGAGAGAGAGCGGGGAGAGAGCGAGCGAGAGAGAGCGAGGAGAGAGAGCGAGAGAGAGAGCGTGGAGAGGGGAGAGAGCGGGAGAGAGAGCGGCGGGAGAGAGCGGGAGAGAGAGCGTGAGCGGGAGAGAGAGCGTGAGCGGGAGAGAGAGCGTGAGCGGGAGAGAGAGCGTGAGCGGGAGAGAGAGCGTGAGCGGGAGAGAGAGCGTGAGCGGGAGAGAGAGCGTGAGCGGGAGAGAGAGCGGGAGAGAGAGCGAGCGAGAGAGAGCGAGGAGAGAGAGCGAGGGAGAGAGAGCGAGGGAGAGAGAGGGAGAGAGAGAGGAGAGAGAGAGCGAGGAGAGAGCGAGGGAGAGAGAGCGGGAGAGAGAGAGGGAGGGAGAGAGAGAGAGCGGGAGAGAGAGCGGGAGAGAGAGCGGGAGAGAGAGCGGGGAGAGAGCGAGGGAGAGAGCGAGGGAGAGAGAGCGGGAGAGAGAGCGTGAGCGGGAGAGAGAGCGTGAGCGGGAGAGAGAGCGTGAGCGGGAGAGAGAGCGGGAGAGAGAGCGTGAGCGGGAGAGAGAGCGTGAGCGGGAGAGGATGAGCAGGAGAGAGAGAGGATGAGCAGGAGAGAGAGAGAGAGGATGAGCAGGAGAGAGAGAGAGAGGATGAGCAGGAGAGAGAGAGGATGAGCAGGAGAGAGAGCAGGAGCGAGAGGGAGAGAACGGGAGTGGGAGCGGGAGAGAGCGGGAGTGGGAGCGAGCGGGAGTGGGAGCGGGAGAGAGCAAGCAGGAGAGAGAGAGAGCGAGCAGGGGAGAGAGAGCGTGAGCGAGAGGAGAGAGCGTGAGAGAGAGAGAGCGTGAGAGAGAGCGGGAGAGAGCGCGGAGAGGGAGAGATAGCGGGAGAGAGAGCGTGAGCGGGAGACAGAGCGTGAACGAGAGAGATAGCGGGAGAGAGAGCGTGAGCGGGCGAGAGAGCGGGAGAGAGAGCGAGGGAGAGAGAGAGAGAGAGAGAGAGCGAGGGAGAGAGGGAGAGAGAGCGAGGGAGAGAGGGAGAGAGAGCGAGGAGAGAGAGAGAGAGCGGGAGAGAGAGCGTGAGCGGGGGAGAGAGCGGGAGAGAGAGCGTGAGCGGGAGAGAGAGCGTGAGCGGGAGAGAGCGCGGGAGCGGGGGAGAGAGCGTGAGAGAGAGCGGGAGAGAGAGCGAGGGGAGAGAGCGTGAGCGGGAGAGAGAGCGAGGGAGAGAGAGCGAGGGAGAGAGAGAGGGAGAGAGAGAGAGGGAGAGCGGGAGAGAGAGCGGGAGAGAGAGCGGGAGAGAGAGAGAGCGGGAGAGAGAGCGGGAGCGGGAGAGAGAGCGGGAGAGAGAGAGCGGGAGAGAGAGCGTGAGCGGGAGAGAGAGCGGGAGCGGGAGAGAGAGCGGGAGCGGGAGAGAGAGCGTGAGCGTGAGCGGGAGAGAGAGCGTGAGCGGGAGAGAGAGCGTGAGCGGGAGAGAGAGCGTGAGCGGGAGAGAGAGCGTGAGCGGGAGAGAGAGCGTGAGCGGGAGAGAGAGCGTGAGCGGGAGAGAGAGCGTGAGCGTGAGAGAGAGCGTGAGAGAGAGCGTGAGCGGGAGAGCGTGAGAGAGAGCGGGAGAGAGAGCGTGAGCGGGAGAGGGAGAGAGAGCGTGAGAGAGAGCGTGAGAGAGAGCGGGAGGGAGAGCGGGAGGGAGAGAGAGCGAGAGAGAGCGGGAGGGAGAGAGAGCGAGAGAGAGCGGGAGGGAGAGAGAGCGAGAGAGAGGGAGGAGAGCGGAGAGAGAGAGCGTGAGCGGAGAGAGAGAGAGAGCGTGAGCGGGAGAGAGAGAGCGTGAGCGGGAGAGAGAGAGAGCGTGAGCGGGAGAGAGAGAGAGCGTGAGCGGGAGAGAGAGAGAGCGTGAGCGGGAGAGAGAGCGTGAGCGGGAGAGAGAGCGGGAGAGAGAGCGTGAGAGAGAGCGTGAGAGAGAGCGTGAGAGAGAGCGAGGGAGAGAGAGCGGGAGAGAGAGCGGGAGAGAGAGCGAGGGAGAGAGAGCGAGGGAGAGAGAGCGAGGGAGAGAGAGCGTGAGAGAGAGCGTGAGAGAGCGTGAGAGAGAGCGTGAGAGAGAGCGGGAGAGAGCGGAGAGAGAGAGCGGGAGGAGAGAGAGAGGGAGAGCACCGTGAGAGAGAGAGAGAGCGGGAGAGAGAGCGTGAGCGGGAGAGCGTGAGCGGGAGAGAGAGCGTGAGCGGGAGAGAGAGCGTGAGCGGGAGAGAGAGCGTGAGCGGGAGAGAGAGCGTGAGCGGGAGAGAGAGCGTGAGCGGGAGAGAGAGGGAGAGAGAGCGTGAGCGGGAGAGAGAGCGTGAGCGGGAGAGAGCGGGAGAGCGTGAGAGCGGGAGAGAGCGGGAGAGAGAGCGTGAGCGGGAGAGAGAGCGTGAGCGTGAGAGAGAGCGTGAGAGAGAGAGAGAGAGAGCGGGAGAGAGAGCGGGAGAGAGAGTGTGAGCGTGAGAGAGAGCGTGAGAGAGAGCGGGAGAGAGAGAGAGAGAGCGGGAGAGAGAGCGGGAGAGAGAGAGCGGGAGAGAGAGCGGGAGAGAGAGAGACAGCGTGAGCGTGAGAGACACCGTGAGCGTGAGAGACACCGTGAGCGTGAGAGACACCGTGAGCGTGAGAGAGAGCGTGAGAGAGAGCGGGAGCGGGAGAGAGCCAGAAAGGGGAAACACAAAAATGGCTAAACAGCTCTGAGTCGGTGTTTCTTAGTAAGGTAAAGTTGTAGAGACATAAATTCGGAGTGACAGAGAGACAGTGCTCACTGTTTGCAAATGCAGCCTGCCAAACGCCAACCTTTCCTCCGCCCTCTCTCTACCCCCAACCAAAGAGTTACCCCATACCTGGCTTCCTCAACCCCTACTTCCTATGCCAAGAAGAAAGACAGGGCCAGGAACCAAGGGGTGCTGGCAATGGATAAGGAAGGGTGTGTGTGTTCAGTAAGGAATCATTTACAAGTAGAAGGCCTGACTGATGTGGGAGATGTGGTTTCCAGAGCAGCGGGGTGAGACGGGTGAGGGGGGAATGGGTTAGAGGGGGACGCTGAATGGGTGTTTCTGTGCCCAAACCATAACAAGACTTCAGACCTTACTTCAAAAGTTGTCATCTGGACTCTCTCATACACATACTCTCTCGCTCATACACACACACACTGTCTGGACTTCCTGTGCTCCCAAACGGGCACACAGGGTTCTGTGTACGAGCAATAGTCGGGGTGGGGGGGGGCTATTTTGGAGTTGCACACACATACACCCAGAGGAACACAGAGGGCCTCTTATAGGCATATTGTACACACAGACTCTGTGTGAGAGGGTTATGAAGGTAGTGGGAGAAGTGTTCTCTCAGGTTACAGAGTGTGAACGCCAGAGGAAAGGTCTGTAGTGGACTGTCAACAATGAAGTCTAATATTCACAGTAAAACTCATGACAGCTCTCATCAAACGCTGGCCAGGAAGGGACAGGGTAGGGTCAGGGAAAGTACCCTGCACTGGGCTGTGGAGCTAACCCACAGACGCAGAAGAAATGTCATATTTATACAGTGGATTTTCTCTTCTGAGACAGTGAGCATGGTGCATGACAGGAAATGTGACAGGTTTAATGTTAACAGTCTATTAGAGGTTATGATGGCTTTGGAAATATAAAACAACTTAGTGCACATAATATTTAGAAACAGAAACACTAAGTGATTACAGCGTCCTCTACCCTCCTCCTCCGGTCCTCTCCTCTACCCTCCTCCTCCGGTCCTCTCCCCTCCTCCTCCTCCGGTCCTCTACCCTCCTCCTCCTCCGGTCCTCTACCCTCCTCCTCCGGTCCTCTACCCTCCTCCTCCGGTCCTCTACCCTCCTCCTCCGGTCCTCTACCCTCCTCCTCCGGTCCTCTACCCTCCTCCTCCGGTCCTCTACCCTCTGCCCAGCTGATGTAAACGAACACTGAAACTTGGCTACCCCCGGAGTGATAAACAGAGTCAGAGAGATAGGGAATACCCCTCATCAACAACCATGAGCTCTATACATATAGAGACAGAGACAGAGAGCGAGACAGAGAGAGAGCGAGAGACACAGAGAGCGAGAGACACAGAGAGCGAGAGACACAGAGAGCGAGAGACACAGAGAGCGTAGAAACAGAGAGAAAGACAGAAAAAAGACAGTGAGAGAGATCTGTAGTCAGTTGACATACTCTGCTGTGGGACAGACAGATCTCCAGTCAGCTGTGGGACAGACAGATCTCCAGTCAGCTGTGGGACAGACAGATCTCCAGTCAGCTGTGGGACAGACAGATCTCCAGTCAGCTGTGGGTCTGTAATGATATACTGTAATGAGAGGAGCTCTTTTTATAGTCAGTGTCAGGGCAAATGTGCAATACCTCACCGTCCGTTCGTCCATCCGTGTGCGAGTGAGTGTGCCGGGATGCTGACTAAGGCATTGTGAGGGCGAGGGAGAGACGGAGAGAGGGAAAGGTATAACAGCGAGTGAAAATAAAACAGATTGGTGTGTTATTGAGGAGAGTAGGGGTCAGAGAAAGGTGCTGCCAGGGTCAGCCGGGGGTCAAATAGGGTTCAAATCAGTAACTTAGGGGGCACGTTTAGAAAGAAAACAAACTGAAGTTATATCATCCAGAGGTCATAGACAGGGGACTCGTATTGAGAGTGCCACTTAATTAAAAGAGAGAACCCTGGCACTCCCTGAGAAAGTTCCACTCCTCCCTCCCTCTCCGGGTTTTAACAAGGGGTACAGCTGAGTAGTAGCAGAAGCCCAGTGAAAGGCTCATTGTGCTGTAGTGAAGATACTGTAGAACCGGGTTCTGAATGACTGACTGGCACTTTCCTCTCCTCATTCATCAGATAAACACCTCTATGATCCTAACCGCCACACTACATTTCCATCCTAACCTCCACACTACATTTCCACCCTAACCTCCACACTACATTTCCACCCTAACCTCCACACTACATTTCCACCCTAACCTCCACACTACATTTCCACCCTAACCTCCACACTACATTTCCACCCTAACCTCCACACTACATTTCCATCCTAACCTCCACACTACATTTCCATCCTAACCTCCACACTACATTTCCATCCTAACCTCCACACTACATTTCCATCCTAACCTCCACACTACATTTCCATCCTAACCTCCACACTACATTTCCATTAACCTCCATAATTTCCATAACCTCCATTTCCACACTACATTTCCATCCTAACCTCCACACTACATTTCCATCCTAACCTCCACACTACATTTCCATCCTCCACACTACATTTCCACCCTAACCTCCACACTACATTTCCATCCTAACCTCCACACTACATTTCCATCCTAACCTCCACACTACATTTCCATCCTAACCTCCACACTACATTTCCATCCTAACCTCCACACTACATTTCCATCCTAACCTCCACACTACATTTCCACACTACATTTCCATCCTAACCTCCACACTACATTTCCACCCTAACCTCCACACTACATTTCCACCCTAACCTCCACACTACATTTCCACCCTAACCTCCACACTACATTTCCACCCTAACCTCCACACTACATTTCCACCCTAACCTCCACACTACATTTCCACCCTAACCTCCACACTATATTTCCACCCTAACCTCCACACTACATTTCCACCCTAACCTCCACACTACATTTCCACCCTAACCTCCACACTACATTTCCACCCTAACCTCCACACTACATTTCCACCCTAACCTCCACACTACATTTCCACCCTAACCTCCACACTACATTTCCACCCTAACCTCCACACTACATTTCCATCCTAACCTCCACACTACATTTCCATCCTAACCTCCACACTACATTTCCATCCTAACCTCCACACTACATTTCCATCCTAACCTCCACACTACATTTCCATCCTAACCTCCACACTACATTTCCATCCTAACCTCCACACTACATTTCCATCCTAATCTCCACACTACATTTCCATCCTAACCTCCACACTACACCTCCACTCCTCATCAATTAGAGAGAGAGAGGGGAGAGAGAAAGGGAGAGAGTGTGTGAGGGGAAACATCCAGCTCAACCTAAAATTGTGCACCCTTCACAGTTTGTGTGCAGCTTGTCAATATGCCTACCCAGTTAAATATTGTAAACGTGTGTGTGTGTATGTGTATGTGTTCGGGGATGGAAGCCCAGTGTAATGTCATTTTCGCAAGCTTGTGCTGTGAGTGCAGATCTCCAATGTAGGTAATACAAAACAGACAACATGAGGAAGCCATTTGGCTCAGTGAGGGAAGACAGGCGTTCAGTGCTGTGACCCAACCAATGTTTCCATTCCATTAAACCCATCAGGGCTGTTTGAAGTGGACTGTTTCAGACACAGCCTCTGCCACGCTCAGTGCTACAGATAGCTCCCTGTATACTGTAAGAGGGCTGTGTGTGGGTGTCCTATACATACAGTCCGTGTCACTCCGAGTCACTGGGAGAAAAGTCACTGGAAAATGGAATCAGAAAAGAAAGCCAGAGATGTGTGTGTATATATATATATGTATACATATACACACACACACACACACACACACACACACACACACACACACACACACACACACACACACACACACACACACACACACACACACACACACACACACACACACACACACACACACACACACACACACACATATATGAGATAGAGAGAGAGAGATATGAGAGAGATATAGAAGAAGAGAAGAGTAGAGTAGCATTCTGAGAGAGAGAGATGTGTACGGGAGCTGGGACATGTGATATTTGACCTGGCTGACTGTTTGACACTCTCTCTCTCCGGGAGAGGAGAATTTCCCACGAGCCACTTGACATCGTCTGAGAGTGAGGACGGCAACAGAGAGCGAGGGAGGGCAAGAGAAAGCAAGGGAGGGCCAGGGAAAGCATGGGAGGGCCAGGGAAAGTGAGAAAGAACGAGGGAGAGCGAGGTCACAGACATTCCAGTCCCAAACAGTCAGTCGGACTCCTCTGCCAATTAACCAGTGAAAAGGAGACTGGGATGTGTCCCAAATGGCATCCAATTCCATATGTAGTTCACTTTTTGAGGAACAGGGTGCTATTTAGGCCTCACATTTACTCTCCCACCCACTAAACCAGAACACACTCTCAACAGCAACACTAACCACACACCCTCCTTGACACAGTCCAGATTTAAGAGATCACCTATCATATCTACTAAAGCAGACACAGGGACGTTCGGGTGGTTTCTTGTTGTTAAGCTAGCCCATGCCCACCATCACACATGTGGATACACACACACACACCTAGGCTCTCACACTTGTGCTTTCCACTCTCTGCTTCACATGGCCAATTTGTAAGTCGCTCTGGATAAGAGCGTCTGCTAAATGACTTAAATGTAAATGTAAATGTAATGGCCAGTTGTGGGATCCCCACACGAACCCTGTCCACACCCTCACCAGCTCACCTCCAGACCCTCCAAACTCCCACCCCCGCACTCCCCATCCCCACACCGCCCTCACAGATCCCCCTACTCATCACCTCACCCACAGACCCCCTACCCCCCGTTCCATCCTGTTAAGCCCACAGTGGGAGACCCAAACCCCCTTCACCTTCTGAGTCCCATCCCATCCATACACCAGTCTCCATTGGACTTTAGCTCACACGCCTAACCTCACATAGACCCCTTCCCTTCCTCCCCCCTCTCAGTCCTTCCTGTCCCTCCACTCTGAAGTGTCTGTCTGTCTGTCTGAAGTGTCTGTCTGTCTGTCTGAAGTGTCCGTCTGTCTGTCTGAAGTGTCCGTCTGTCTGAAGTGTCCGTCTGTCTGAAGTGTCCGTCTGTCTGAAGTGTCCGTCTGTCCGAAGTGTCCGTCTGTCCGAAGTGTCCGTCTGTCTGAAGTGTCCGTCTGTCTGAAGTGTCCGTCTGTCTGAAGTGTCCGTCTGTCTGAAGTGTCCGTCTGTCTGAAGTGTCCGTCTGTCTGAAGTGTCCGTCTGTCTGAAGTGTCCATCTGTAGTGTCCGTCTGTCGTGTCCGTCCGTCTGTAGTGTCCGTCCGTAGTGTCCGCCCGTCTGTAGTGTCCGTCTGTAGTGTCCGTCCGTCTGTAGTGTCCGTCTGTAGTGTCCGTCCGTCTGTAGTGTCCGTCTGTAGTGTCCGTCCGTCTGTAGTGTCCGTCTGTCTGAAGTGTCCGTCTGTCTGAAGTGTCTGAAGTGTCCGAAGTGTCCGTCCGTCTGAAGTGTCCGTCCGTCTGAAGTGTCCGTCCGTCTGAAGTGTCTGAAGTGTCCGAAGTGTCCGTCCGTCCGTCGAAGTGTCCGTCCGTCCGTCGAAGTGTCCCGTCCGTCCGTCCGTCCGTCCGAAGTGTCCGTCCGTCTGAAGTGTCCGTCCGTCTGAAGTGTCCGTCCGTCTGAAGTGTCTGAAGTGTCCGAAGTGTCCGTCCGTCTGAAGTGTCCGTCCGTCTGAAGTGTCTGAAGTGTCCGAAGTGTCCGTCCGTCTGAAGTGTCTGAAGTGTCCGAAGTGTCCGTCCGTCTGAAGTGTCCGTCCGTCTGAAGTGTCTCCGAAGTGTCCGTCCGTCTGAAGTGTCCGTCCGTCTGAAGTGTCCGTCCGTCCGAAGTGTCCGTCCGTCTGAAGTGTCCGTCCGTCCGAAGTGTCCGTCCGTCTGAAGTGTCCGTCCGTCCGAAGTGTCCGTCCGTCCGTGAAGTGTCCGTCCGTCCGTGTCCGTCCGTCCGAAGTGTCCGTCCGTCCGTCCGAAGTGTCCGTCCGTCCGTCCGAAGTGTCCGTCCGAAGTGTCCGTCCGTCCGTCCGAAGTGTCCGTCCGTCCGTCCGAAGTGTCCGTCCGTCCGTCCGTCTGAAGTGTCCGTCCGTCCGTCTGAAGTGTCCGTCCGTCCGTCTGAAGTGTCCGTCCGTCCTGAAGTGTCCGTCCGTCCGTCTGAAGTGTCCGTCCGTCCGTCCGTCCGTCTGAAGTGTCCGTCCGTCCGAAGTGTCCCGTCCGTCCGAAGTGTCTGTCCGTCTGAAGTGTCCGTCCGTCTGAAGTGTCCGTCCGTCTGAAGTGTCCGTCCGTCTGAAGTGTCCGTCCGTCTGAAGTGTCCGTCCGTCTGAAGTGTCCGTCCGTCTGAAGTGTCTGTCCGTCCGAAGTGTCTGTCCGTCTGAAGTGTCCGTCCGTCTGAAGTGTCCGTCCGTGTCTGTCTGTCCGTCCGTCTGTCTGAAGTGTCCGTCCGTCTGTCTGAAGTGTCTGTCCGTCTGAAGTGTCCGTCCGTCTGAAGTGTCCGTCCGTCTGAAGTGTCCGTCTGTCTGAAGTGTCTGAAGTGTCCGAAGTGTCCGTCCGTCTGAAGTGTCTGTCCGTCTGAAGTGTCCGTCCGTCTGAAGTGTCCGTCCGTCTGTCTGAAGTGTCCGTCCGTCTGTCTGAAGTGTCCGTCCGTCTGTCTGAAGTGTCCGTCCGTCTGTCTGAAGTGTCCGTCCGTCTGTCTGAAGTGTCCGTCCGTCTGTCTGTAGTGTCCGTCCGTCTGTCTGTAGTGTCCGTCCGTCTGTCTGAAGTGTCCGTCCGTCTGAAGTGTCCGTCCGTCTGAAGTGTCCGTCCGTCTGAAGTGTCCGTCCGTCTGAAGTGTCCGTCCGTCTGAAGTGTCCGTCCGTCTGAAGTGTCCGTCCGTCTCCGAAGTGTCCGTCCGTCTGTCTGAAGTGTCCGTCCGTCTGTCTGAAGTGTCCGTCCGTCTGTCTGAAGTGTCCGTCCGTCTGTCTGAAGTGTCCGTCCGTCTGTCTGAAGTGTCCGTCCGTCTGTCTGAAGTGTCCGTCCGTCTGTCTGAAGTGTCCGTCCGTCTGTCTGAAGTGTCCGTCCGTCTGTCTGAAGTGTCCGTCCGTCTGTCTGTAGTGTCCGTCTGTAGTGTCTGTCTGAAGTGTCTGAAGTGTCCGTCTGTCTGAAGTGTCCGTCTGTCTGAAGTGTCCGTCTGTCTGTCCTGCCTGCCTGTCTGCCTGCCTGCCTGCCTGCCTGCCTGCCTGCCTGCCTGCCTGCCTGTCTGAAGTGTCTGTCTGAAGTGTCTGTCTGAAGTGTCTGTCTGAAGTGTCTGTCTGAAGTGTCTGTCAGTCTGAAGTGTCTGTAGTGTCTGTCTGAAGTGTCTGTCAGTCTGAAGTGTCTGAAGTGTCTGTCAGTCTGAAGTGTCTGAAGTGTCTGTCAGTCTGAAGTGTCTGAAGTGTCTGTCAGTCTGAAGTGTCCGTCTGTGTGAAGTGTGTCTGTCTGTGTGTGTGAGTCTGAAGTGTCCGTCAGTCTGAAGTGTCCGTCAAGTCTGTCTGTGTGTGTGAAGTGTCCGTCAGTCTGTGTGTCTGTGTGAAGTGTCCGTCAGTCTGAAGTGTCCGTCAGTCTGAAGTGTCCGTCAGTCTGAAGTGTCCGTCAGTCTGAAGTGTCCGTCAGTCTGAAGTGTCCGTCAGTCTGAAGTGTCCGTCAGTCTGAAGTGTCCGTCTGTCTGAAGTGTCCGTCTGTCTGAAGTGTCCGACTGTCTGAAGTGTCCGACTGTCTGAAGTGTCCGTCTGTCTGAAGTGTCCGTCTGTCTGAAGTGTCCGTCTGTCTGAAGTGTCCGTCTGTCTGAAGTGTCCGTCTGTCTGAAGTGTCCGTCTGTCTGAAGTGTCTATCTGTCTGTCTGGTGCACCCTGTGTGACTGTGGAGGAAAATTCCCTGCTAGGTCAATCTGAAAGCTGAGGATTCAAGTTACACAGAGTAGAGAAGGGAAAGCATCTGCTTTCATCCTCAACACAGCAGGGAAGAGCTTAGCCCTGTCAGTCAGAGAGAGCCAGCTGGACACACACACACTCTCTCAACCACACACAGCCATCCTATGTACTAGTATTCCAGTTCAGTGGGATGTTATCACGTGTGTTTGTTAGCACATCTGATCCCGAGACATAGAGAGACCCTCTATCCCTAGAACATTCCTGTTGGTTCCCAATAGAGCAGAAAGTGACTGCAAGGCCAGCAGCATTTGTGAACGATATATAATTATCATATTCAGAATGACAAGCCAGACTCTGCCGCACAGAGCGTTTGACCACTGGGACATACAATAACTGACATTGAGGAGGATGATAGCCCTACTTTTCAGAGGAAAGAAAACAGAGAAACCATCAAATACCAGTAAAATCTGCATAAAAACTACAACACACACACACACCCCAATCAGCCTCCCCCTTCACTCAATACTTCAGTGAAACTGTCTGCTACTCCCGTCTCCCCCAGTAAGCAGCCATTAACCTCTGACACCCAATCAGATGTTATCAGATTCCCAGGAAATTACACAAGAGCTCCAAGTCCCACAGCCAATCACACAACACAGACGACAGACAGACGACAGAGAGACGACAGACAGACAGACGACAGACGGGAGTTTTTCATACTGTACATTTAAGGACAGACAGTGAGAGAGAGTCAATCTCAGAATTTGACTCCAGAGCTAAGGACACATCCAGAGTCAGGTTTCAGTCGGTAAACTCTGGCAGACATATTGACACACAGCCCAGTCCCAACCAACCAAGCCTCCGCCACAACGACTGAGCAACCGGGGTCAAAGCACCATCAGCAGAGAAACCTTAGAGCCATTTGTCCATCACTGGAACCAATCAATCTCTGTGAGAGAGAGACTGGATATCCTCTGAACTCTCTCTTTCTTCCTCCAATCTCTCTTGTTATTTTTGTCTTTCCTTCTCGGTCTTAAATTACAGTTATGTCACACACAGTTCCGAACTAGAAGGCTTTGTAGGCCTCATCCATTAACCACCACGTCAGCTCCAATCCTACCTCTGTGTTGCCTGGCTGGCTCATCTGACCCCCGTGACCCCCCGTTTTATTCTGCTGGTACTTAAGTCCATGTTTATAATCAGAGAGGCAATCTGGGCGGGGGGGCAACGCTCCCTGAGACACCCCTTCACCTCCTAACTCAAACACATCACATCTCCCACTATTCTCTATGTCCTCAGCTCCGCTCTCCCTCCCGCCCACATTTATTTGTTGTGTTTCTTCAATAAATCTCTTCATAAAGCTTCACTGTTTCTCTAGGCAGTCCGTAACTGTTCTTGTGTCGGAAAATAGTTCAAATGGTCAACTAGGTTTTATTGACTCCCAATACATACCATATAGTGAATAATATGTACACTGAACAAAAATATAAACGCTTCATACAACAATTAACAATTTTACTGAGTTACAGTTCATATGAGGAAATGAAAATTAGAAAATTGAAATAAATTCATTATGCCATAATCTATGGATTTCACAAGACTAGGAATACAGATATGCATCTGTGGTCACAGATACTTTTTTGTTTTAAGTAGGGGCTTGGATCAGAAAATCAGTCAGTACCTGGTGTGACCAATATTTGCCTCATGCAGCATGACATCTCCTTCGCATAGAGTTGCTCAGGCTGTTGATTGTGGCCTGTGGAATGTTGTCCCACTCCTCTTCAATGGCTGTGTGAAGTTGTTGGACGGGAACTTGAAAACACTGTAGTACACGTCAATCCAGATCATCTCTAACGTGCTCAATGTTTGACATGTCTGGTGAGTATGCAGGCCAAGGAAGAACTGGGACATTTTCAGCTTCCAGGAATTGTGTACAGATCCTTGCGACATGGATCTATGAATTATCATGCTGAAACATGAGGTGAAGGCAGCAGATGAATGGAACAACAATGGGCCTCAGGATCTCATCTCTGTGCATTCAAATTGCCATCAATAAAATGCAATTGTGTTCATTGTCCATAGTTTATGCCTGCCCATACCATAACCCCACCACCACCATGGGGCACTCTGTTCACAACGTTGACATCAGCAAACCGCTTGCCCACATGACAGTTTGGCCAGGGGCCAGCGAAGGTGCCCACTGAAGTCAGTTACCACACCGGACTGCAGTCAGGTCAAGATCCTGGTGAGGACGACGAGCAAGTAGATGAGCTTCTCGGAGACGGTTTCTGAAAATAAATTCTTTGGCTATGCAAACCCACATGGAGGTCCTGGGCTGGAGTGGTTACACGTGGTCTGCGGTTAGGAGGCCGGTTGGATGTACTGCCAAATGCTCAAAAACGACAGCTTATGGTAGAGAAATTAACATTCAATTATCTGGCAACAGCTCTGGTGGACATTCCTGCAGTCAGCATGCCAATTACACGCTTCATCAAAACTTAAAACATCTGTTGCATTGGTTGTGTGACAAAATGTCACATTTTAGAGTGGCTTTTTATTGTCCCCAGCACAAAGTGCACCTGTGTAATGATCATGCTGTTTAATCAGCTTCTTGATATGCCATACCTGTCAGGTGGATGGATTATGTTGGCAAATGAGAAATGCTAATTAATTTTGTGCATATTAAACATTTCTGGGATATTTTACTTCAGCTCATGAAACATGGAACCAACACATTACATGATGCGTTTATATTTTTGTTCAGTGTGTATACATGTAATACTATGTAATAATATAATGTATTCAGACCTAATTCTCCCACTGTAGTACGCTGATTGTGTTGTGATCCGGGTATGGGGTTAGAGAGTCGGAGGTGGGGGTTCACGTGTCCAACATGTGTGTTCCTGTGACTGGTCCCCCCTCTGAAACAACACCCCCAGGGCAGCAGTTCATGCAAAGTTGACATACATGTACCACTAACCACCAGTTACTGGCCACTGGGCCGCCGCCACACCCGATGACGAAGTCCAATCTAAAAACACACCGGCCGGTGGAGTATTGGGCTCCAGCCGTGTATGAGTGGGGTTCGGGTGAACAGCTGAGTAGGCCGGGAAGTGGGCCTCAGGGATAGCTTCGGTACTGAGTGCAAGCTAGCTGTGAAGATCAGTAGTGGTCCAGGGATTACGGCAGGAATCCGGCGTTGTGTGGAGAGAAAGTTCGATACTGGTAGACTGGCGAGTATTATCCAAGCTAAAAACAGGGCTGGCTGTGCAGAAGGTAAAAGCCGCTAGAGCAGTGGCTGTCAATGACTAAACAGCTTGTAGCTAATTAGCTGGTTAGCTTCTGGAGGTTCTTGAATGTATTCTCAAATTTAAAAAAAAGCGATTCCATATCACATTGGGTGAGGCAGGTTACCGGAAGGTATAATCTAATTAAAAATCGAAAAGAGATTGAAAATAAATATGGGTCCAGTGAGTGGTTGGGCTGGCTGGGGACACAGTGATTCAGACAGTTAGCAGGCCTGTGCTAACAAGCTAACAGTTAGTAGGCCGGGGCTAAACAAGCTAGCAGTTAGTAGGCCGGGGCTAAACAAGCTAGCAGTTAGCAGACCGGGGCTAAACAAGCTAGCAGTTAGTAGACAGGGGCAGGCTAGCAGTTAGCAGGCCGGGCTAGCAAGCCGGGCTAGGACGTCGGGCTAGGACGTTGCGATGTGGTTAAGTCTCTTTTTGCCTCTCCATGCGGTGACGTCGATAGACCGGTCGTGGAATTAGTAGGGTTCCAAGTAGCTCTAGGTAGCTAGCAGGCCCAGCTGGTTAGCATAATGGGCCTTCAGCGGGCGTCACGACTGATGGGCCTGTTGGAGTCCTCGGGCAGATTATGTCGGTATTCCAGTCATAGGGAATCTGCGGGGTTCCATGCCCCGTACCGGCTGTAGAAGGGGTCCGGATATTGTAGCCCAGGAGTATGCTTCGGTGGTAGCACAGGAGCTCTGGCCGGGCTAGTTTCAAGTTAAGTGGATGGAAACGCTAGCCAGGAGTAGTCATCCGGGGATATGGTTAGCTCGTTGTGAAGATCCAGATGAAAATGTTCAGTTTGCGGTGGGAATCCGGGGATAAAAATAATAGGGCCGTTATGCTCTGGTTAGAGTCACGTTGTTCAAACTGGCAAGAGCTATTCGAGCTGAAGGTTAGCTGATGACCGCTGGCAATGGTTTGCTGACTGATAGCTGGTAGTTAGCTGGCTAGCTTCAGTTGAGGGATTCCAGATCCGAAGTAAATATAAATACTTCAGAAGAAAAAAAGCAGATCCACGCTACATTGGGTGAGGCGGGTTGCAGGAGAGTATTTAGATGTTGAGGTTTAGCAAAATATTTTTAAAGATATGCGAAGAAAAATATGTAAAAACTATATATACAAGGGACATGACAGGACAAAGACGTCCGACTGCTACGCCATCTTGGATTTTTTGTGTGTGTCAGACATGTAATGACTGAGCTGCTAAAACATGTCTTATCTGATTAGGTGTTGTTGTGAGTGTGTGTTTTGGTCAGTTAAGGGGTAGTTGAGGATTGGAGATGGGGTGTGCAATAACTAATTTTGCCATTGCACTCCTAAACACCATTATTAAAAACTTTGACAAATGGTAAAGTCTACCAAACTTAGCCCACTCTGTTCGTAAGAGATTATAGTTTTGGAAACAGAGAACTTTATTGAGATCAAATGTCGGCCAAAATCCATATCGCGGCCACTGGGCATCCTCTCACCACCATATTTGGTAGTGAGTGGAAACGCCAAGCGGATAGTTCACATTTATACATCCGGTGGAATATCGGTCTCATTGTTCTATCTGTGTCCATGGTATCTGCAAGCATGCTAGAAGATACCATAGACTTCCAGTCATTGTGCTAACACTAGTTAGCTTCTTGGTGACAGGGGGCAGTATTTTCACATCCGGATGAAATGCATGCCCAAATTCAACTGCCTGCTACTCATCCCCAGAAGATAATATATGCATATTATTAGTAGATTTGGATAGAAAACACTGAAGTTTCTAAAACTGTTTGAATCATGTCCGTGAGTATAACATAACTTATTTAGCAGGAGAAACCCCGAGGACAAATCATTCAGATTTTATTTTTTTGAGGTCACTCGCTTTTCAATGGCTTACATTGGGAATCCAGATTTCTAAGGGACCTTCTTGCAGTTCCTATCGCTTCCACTGGATGTCAACAGTCTTTAGAAATTGGCTGAGGTTATTCCTTTGTGTAATGAAGAAGTACGGCCATCTTGAACGAGGGTCACTTGAAGTGGACTGTTAGATAGAGGCACGTGACCAGAAAGCATGCTACAGTTTGTTTTCTTCCTGTATTGAACACAGATAATCCAGTCTTCAATTTAAAAAAATACCTAAAGTTGTATTACAAAGGTAGTTTGAAAAGGTAGTTTTGGCAAAGTTTACAGGTAACTTTTGAGATATATATATATTTTTTTCTGTGTTTTGTGTCGCACCTGCAGGGTTGAAATATGGTTTCTCTCTTTGTTTACAGGAGGTGCTATCCTCAGATAATAGCTTTCGCCTAAAAGCCTTTTTGAAATCTGACATGTTGGCCCGATTCACAACAAGTGTAGCTTTAATTTGCTATCTTGCATGTGTGATTTAATGAAAGTTTGATTTTATCGTAATTTATTTGAATTTGGTGCTCTGCATTTTCCCTGGCTTTTTGCCAGGTGGGATGCTAGCGTCCCACATATCCCAGAGAGGTTAGCAATTATGCTAGTGCAAGTTAGCAACGTCCTTCAAACTGCTCACAGAGACATAAATTGTATCTATGAGTTCATCTGAATCTGGGGAAGTAGATAAAAGGCCTCATTGCCAAAATCCTGAAGTATCCCTTTAAGTTTGACCTGCATTGACACCCCTGACTAGCACGCACACACACCTCTTAATGTACCCTGCTTGTGTGGGATGCCAAGACAACATGAGCACTGAGAGAAACTCCTAAAAAGCGACCCTCTTCCAACTGACCCCATCTTTAACACACCCACACACACACCTTAAAGATTAAATGATATCATGCATGCTGGTATGATTAGCCTATGCCAGGGCATAGAGGGGGGTGAGTGGTGGATAGGGGTGCTAAGCCTGGTGCAGAGGCCCATGGGATGAAACCTCACCCCCCCCCACCAGTTCCCCCATCCCCTCTACCAGTCCAGCTGTGTTTATAAAAGTGTTACAGTCCAAGTGAAGGTATTTACTGAGCCCCCCAAACCACCACAGAATGCTTTACACACTGCCTCACGCATGCTTACAGACATACATGGGCAAGTGCACACACACACACACACACACACACACACACACACACACACACACACACACACACAAAATACTGTCTCTATAGCATGGAAAATGGGGTACCGAGCAAGAGCTGCAGTTCCCTTCTGTCCCACCATGGGGCTGCACTGAGAATAAATAGTAGGGTCTGTGGTTGGCATGATGCCTGCTGGGACAGAACAGGAGTTACTGTACCCTACCCGGTCTACTCTGCTGGCCACGCCCCCACTGTCACCTGGCTGACAAAAATGTGTGATGAATGGCCGGCTGCCCTCAATCATCTTTGATTGGGCCTGATCAGCTCATTAGCCTCATCTGTAACCATTACTGCATAGAGGCAGCTACTCAGGGAATAAAAGACAAAGGTGAATAATGACAGGCTGTCCTGTATCCTCCATCACGCCTGAATGCCACACACAGTCCTGCCACACACACACACAGTCCTGCCACACGCACACACAGTCCTGCCACACGCACACACAGTCCTGCCACACGCACACACACAGTCCTGCCACACACACACAGACACAGACACAGTACTGCCTCAAACTCTACTGCCACACCAAGCACTGCAAGACCCACTGCAACATGTAAGTAAATATCAAAAGGCCCAATTTATCAAACAGAGCGTGACAAAAAAAGAATCAGGTGTTGTAACGGTTGTTATTTTTCTCCATATTGGTGGCAGGAGGGAGTTTTCAGGGAGGGGTGGGGGCAAGATAGAGGCTAGGCTACACTCATCTCGCAACAGTTCCAAATTAGCCTGGTCCCAGAGCTCTTTGTGCGGTATAGACAACTCCTATGGTCGTTTGGCATTACAGTAGAGTTGGCAAGACAGCACAAACATGTCAGGGAACATGCTAGTTTCACCCCTCTAGCCCACAACAGCAGCAGAAGCAGTAGTTTCGCCTCAGAGTCAGTGAGGGAAACCACTGGGGACTGGGTGCTGGCCAAATAAGGGCACTAGGATAGGGAAGCAGAGACTGAACCAGGACAACACAAACATCAAAACAGCTGGACAACAAGGTGTGCTGTACCCCGTATAAGCCATAACCCCAGGCTAACTCAGAAAAACACAGCCCATGCCAAAAAGAGAGGAAGAAAGATACAAGGCATAGTAAAGATGATTGACACCAACATCCTCTTCTCCTGCTCTCAGACCAGATCAATATGTGTGTGGGAATGTGATTTGGTGTGTGTTTTTATGTTAGTTTCCTGTGCCCCCTGTGTGGGTTCCTGTACGTTTAGAATAACCAACACAATTATGTAATCAAACTTATGTTTCATTTCGCAGACCTGTTCTAACGATTCTGTATTTTGATTCTAAACCAGATTAAAAGTGAAGGCAGGTTACGATAAACTCAATGATTTTATTCACTGTTTCAACAAGAAAGGAGTCGGCCGGTGCTTCCGGTGATGCAACTTAGGAAATGGCTGCCTAGTTTTTCGTACTGCACAACGGTTGGTTATTTCCCCCCCTAAATTCAAGTATTTATCCTGAGCATTATAATAACTTACACAAAATGGAAAAGGGGAAAATAGGAAAAGGTTGCGGAGCGACAACAACAGCCCATAACAAGACAGCAGAAGATATAATCGTCGATGAACCCGAGATGGCTAATGCTAACGCAAATAAGATAGTAGCAGCAAAAGAACCCTCATTTCGTGAGTTGATGAAGGAGGAATTGCACGAGGCGCTCACAGGCTTACGAGAGGAACTTCGAGAAGATGCAAGAAAATAACTCAATGAGTTCAAGAAAGACATTAACCAGAAACTTGGAAGAAAACAAAGTAGAACTTCACAGCATATCTACAAGAATGGGGGACAGAACAGCACATTGGGGAAACGGACAAATGGAACTCCGCAGTCAAGGAAATACTTGAACAGTCATTGAAAAGCCAACACGCACTACAGGCAAAAGTGACAGAACTCCAAGGTTTCTCACATCAAAACAACATTTATAACGTAGTAGAGGGTGCAGAAATGCTGAACAAGGGTGAGTAGCCCAAAGTAAGTGTTTGGAAGGGGATATTAAGGGGAGAATTCATGATATGCACGCATGACTGATATAGTTTTCACTTGTTTTCACTTTACTGGGGAGTGACTTCAAGAGAAGTAAGGTCATCCGTCCAATGTAAACAGACTGGGGAGTGACTTCAAGAGAAGTAAGGTCATCCGTCCAATGTAAACAGACTGGGGAGTGCCATCAAGAGAAGTAAGGTCATCCGTCCAATGTAAACAGACTGGGGAGTGCCATCAAGAGAAGTAAGGTCATCCGTCCAATGTAAACAGACTGGGGAGTGACTTCAAGAGAAGTAAGGTCATCCGTCCAATGTAAACAGACTGGGGAGTGACTTCAAGAGAAGTAAGGTCATCCGTCCAATGTAAACAGACTGGGGAGTGCCATCAAGAGAAGTAAGGTCATCCGTCCAATGTAAACAGACTGGGGAGTGCCATCAAGAGAAGTAAGGTCACCAGTCTCAATGTAAACAGACTGGGAAGTGCCATCAAGAGAAGTAAGGTCATCCGTCCAATGTAAACGGACTGGGGAGTGACATCAAGAGAAGTAAGATCATCAGTCTCAATGTAAACAGACTGGGGAGTGCCATCAAGAGAAGTAAGGTCATCAGTCTCAATGTAAACGGACTGGGGAGTGCCATCAAGAGAAGTAAGGTCATAAGTCTCAATGTAAACAGACTGGGGAGTGCCATCAAGAGAAGTAAGGTCATAAGTCTCAATGTAAACAGACTGGGGAGTGCCATCAAGAGAAGTAAGGTCATAAGTCTCAATGTAAACGGACTGGGGAGTGACATCAAGAGAAGTAAGGTCATAAGTCTCAATGTAAACGGACTGGGGAGTGACATCAAGAGAAGTAAGGTCATCAGTCTCAATGTAAACGGACTGGGGAGTGACATCAAGAGAAGTAAGGTCATAACAAAGATGAAACGGGAGGGTGGTGACATACTATTCTGGCAGGAAACTCACTTATCCACCTGAACACGAGAAACTCAAGAAAATGGGATATAGGAACACTTTTTTTTCTTCTTACAAAATGGGTAGAAGGGGAGTTGAAATCTTGATCCCAAATTCAGTTAATTTTGAGTTTATGTCAGAAATAAAAGACGAGGGTAGATTTATACTTGTTAAATGTAAACTGGATAACAAGGAAGTTACATTATTTAATGTAAACGTGCCCCCAGGGAGTGACATGGTCTTCTACAGGAAGTTACATTATTTAATGTAAATGTGCCCCCAGGGAGTGACATGGTCTTCTACAGGAAGTTACATTATTTAGTGTAAACGTGCCCCCAGGGAGTGACATGGTCTTCTACAGGAAGTTACATTATTTAATGTATACGCACCCCAGGGAGTGACATAGTCTTCTACAGGAAGTTACATTATTTAATGTATACACACCCCCAGGGAGTGACATGGTCTTCTACAGGAAGTTACATTATTTAATGTATACACACCCCCAGGGAGTGACATGGTCTTCTACAGGAAGTTACATTATTTAATGTATACACACCCCCAGGGAGTGACATGGTCTTCTACAGGAAGTTACATTATTTAATGTATACGCACCCCCAGGGAGTGACATGGTCTTCTACAGGAAGTTACATTATTTAATGTATACGCACCCCCAGGGAGTGACAAGGTCTTCTACAGGAAGTTACATTATTTAATGTATACGCACCCCCAGGGAGTGACATGGTCTTCTACAGGAAGTTACATTATTTAATGTATATGCACCCCCAGGGAGTGACATGGTCTTCTACAGGAAGTTACATTATTTAATGTATACGCACCCCAGGGAGTGACAAAGTCTTCTACAGGAAGTTACATTATTTAATGTATACGCACCCCCAGGGAGTGACATAGTCTTCTACAGGAAGTTACATTATTTAATGTATACTCACCCCCAGGGAGTGACAAGGTCTTCTACAGGAAGTTACATTATTTAATGTATACGCACCCCCAGGGAGTGACAAGGTCTTCTACAGGAAGTTACATTATTTAATGTATACGCACCCCCAGGGAGTGACATGGTCTTCTACAGAAAGTTACATTATTTCATGTATATGCACCCCCAGGGAGTGACAAGGTCTTCTACAGGAAGTTACATTATTTAATGTATACGCACCCCAGGGAGTGACAAAGTCTTCTACAGGAAGTTACATTATTTAATGTATACGCACCCCAGGGAGTGACATGGTCTTCTACAGGAAGTTACATTATTTAATGTATACTCACCCCAGGGAGTGACAAGGTCTTCTACAGGAAGTTACATTATTTAATGTATACGCACCCCCAGGGAGTGAAATGGTCTTCTACAGGAAGTTACATTATTTAATGTATACGCACCCCAGGGAGTGACAAAGTCTTCTACAGGAAGTTACATTATTTAATGTATACGCACCCCAGGGAGTGACATGGTCTTCTACAGGAAGTTACATTATTTAATGTATACGCACCCCCAGGGAGTGACATGGTCTTCTACAGGAAGTTACATTATTTAATGTATACGCACCCCCAGGGAGTGACATGGTCTTCTACAGGAAGTTACATTATTTATTTCATGTATATGTGACAAGGTCTTCTACAGGAAGTTACATTATTTAATGTATACGCCCCCAGGGAGTGACAAAGTCTTCTACAGGAAGTTACATTATTTAATGTATACGCTTCTACCCCAGGGAGTGACATGGTCTTCTACAGGAAGTTACATTATTTAATGTATACGCACCCCAGGGAGTGACCTTCTACAGGGAGTGACAGGGAGTGACAAAGGTCTTCTACAGGAAGTTACATTATTTAATGTATACGCACCCCAGGGAGTGACATGGTCTTCTACAGGAAGTTACATTATTTAATGTATACGCACCCCAGGGAGTGACATGGTCTTCTACAGGAAGTTACATTATTTAATGTATACGCACCCCAGGGAGTGACAAGGTCTTCTACAGGAAGTTACATTATTTAATGTATACGCACCCCAGGGAGTGACACTTCCATTATTTAATGTATACGCACCCCAGGGAGTGACAAGGTCTTCTACAGGAAGTTACATTATTTAATGTATACGCACCCCCAGGGAGTGAAATGGTCTTCTACAGGAAGTTACATTATTTAATGTATACGCACCCCCAGGGAGTGACATGGTCTTCTACAGGAAGTTACATTATTTAATGTATACGCACCCCCAGGGAGTGACATGGTCTTCTACAGGAAGTTACATTATTTAATGTATATGCACCCCAGGGAGTGACAAGGTCTTCTACAGGAAGGTGTTTGATTTAATTGCCACAGAAACCACTGGCACTCTCATCTGTGGAGACTTTAACACAATTCTAAACTCAAAATTGGACAGCACAAACCAAAATAGGAAAATGAGCCTAGTTGCCAAAAAGATCAATAGGAAACTGCAGGATCTAGGACTGTATGCATGTATGGCGTGACACCCACAAGACCGATAAGGAATATACTTTTTGCTCAGCCCGCCAAACTGATTACTCCAGGTTAGACTACTTTTTCATGTACAGTGCAGATAGACACAGGTGTAAGGATTGTAGGATCGGGCAGAGTGACTTATCAGATCATAATGGAGTTTACCTTACTCTACACCTTGATATCAAACCAAGAAATACTATATGGAGACTTAATACAAGCATGCTGAATGATCCAGCATTCAAGGAATCAATAAAGACAGAATTGAACATCTATCTGGAGAATAATGATAACAGGGAAGTATCTCCTGCTACATTGTGGGATGCAGCAAAGGCGGTTATTGGAGGTAAGATCATAGCCACATCATCTCTCAAGAAAAAGATTAAAGCACAGAAACTGCTGAAATTACAGGAAACCCTAAGAACAATCTCATAGTCAATACAAAGACCCTCTTATATTACGAGAGATTCAAAAGGTAAAACAGGAAATTGACCAGATGTATAGAGAAGTAGAGAAAAAGCTTAGGTTCCTGAAACAACGACATTATGAAGCAGGCTCAAAGGCAACCAAATTACTAGCAAGGAGACTCAGGAAACAACAAGCACAGAATACCCTTTTCAAAATAAAAGGCCCCAAAACAAAGAAGATCACATGCAAATGCAGTTCATATAGACCTATCGCAATTCTTAACACAGATTATAAACTATATGCATCAATAATAGCCAAAAGAATGGAGAACATAATCCCAGAATTGATTGACGGAGATCAAACTGGTTTCATACAAAATAGGCAGCCACAGGACAATATAAAAAGAACACTACATGTCATGGACCACATTACTCAGAATAAGACAAGTGCAATATTAATCAGCCTAGATGCAGAAAAGCATTCAGTGGGATGGGATTACCTATTCCAAGGTATGGAAAGATTTGGTTTCAACAAAGAAGTGATACAGTGCATCAAAACACTGTATTCATGTCCGACCGCTAGAACAAAGATATATGGACATTTGACACGAACAATAAAATTAGAACGAGAGGCAAGACAAGGCTGTAATCTTTCACCCACGCTCTTCTCCTTGTACCTAGAACCATTAGCACAGGCATTAGCACAGGCATTAGCACAGGCAATAGAACTGTGTAGACATTGTAGAAGAAATACACCACATGGAGCGTATGACCTCTGCTTTAACAACTCAACAGGAGAGAGGTCAGGAATACTGGGGAAAAGTGTCATTCAAAGATGTCAATGTAACTAATATGATATGACTAACTGACAGATCTTTTTTGTTGTTCTTTATATGTACTTTCTTTGTGTTCCTACAATAAAAACAAAGTAAAACAAGAAAAAGAAAAAAGGAGTCGGCCACACAAAAGACCAGTCATAGACCCATCCCTTAAATGCTCCATTCAGGGCTGTGTGTGTGTGTGTGTGTGTGTGTGTGTGTGTGTGTGTGTGTGTGTGTGTGTGTGTGTGTGTGTGTGTGTGTGTGTGTGTGTGTGTGTGTGTGTGTGTGTGTGTGGCTGGTGAGCTAACACTCGAACACAGGGCTTCAGACACTGTTAGTGCAGACACATTGCACGCCCCTTCTGACACCACAAATTCATCCACACACTATTAGAGGCAATTTCCCTGTTCCTCCTGGGTGGAGAGTTTGAGGGAGGGAGGGAGGGAGGGAGGGAGGGAGGGAGGGAGGGAGGGAGGGAGGGAGGGAGGGAGGGAGGGAGGGAGGGAGGGAGGGAGTGTTCTCCACAGTGGAGAACACGACTTTGTTTCAACTTCGCCTGTTGTTTGACTTCGCCATGGTAATGTACTGCTGACACCAGGGACAAAAGACATCACTATGTCCTTTTAATGTGTGTTCTTAGTGACTGAGAAACAGAGTGAAAGAGAGAGAGGAGGGGAGAGAGAGAGAGTTAGTTGTGAGATGTGAAAGAGGTGTATATGGTGTGAGTGTGCATGTTATTTAGCAGGGTGGAGTATAACTTTCAGCAGGGAATACATAATGTATAACGTCCTACAAACACTCGTCTGTTCTCCTCCATCCCCCTCTCCTCCCAATATCCCCCCTCTCCTCCCAATATCCCCCCCTCTCCACCACAGTTTTCCTCAGTCCCTCGGCCCGGCTTCTGTTCTGTTTGACTTCCCGAAAATCCAGCTTTCCAACACAAGAGCGGCATGGCGTAGAGGTGAGTGATTCACCAGACCTGGAATGCTGACGTTCCCACAGGAAACCTGGAGTGTCTCAAACCAGGGTGTCCGGACAGGCGGCGGGTAGAGACACACAAACACAAGCACGCGCACACACAGACATACAACGAGTAGTTTCACCCTATACATGCAAATACTAGACTGACTAGACCTCTTCAATCAGAACCAGTCACTGGGTTTCCAGGATAGCTCATATTTAAATAAAGTAAATGAATGGAAAATGTACTTTTCTATGTTTTATCTCTATTATCATAGAGATCATATTAAATTACTTGATGGGCTATGTCATGGGCTAGACTCTCAAAGTCCCAGAATGGGGTGAAAATGGCAGCCATATTGGTCAGGGAATAATCCAAACCAGTCTAATTAGAATGAATGGCAGTAGAGGCATAGTCCTTGTTAAGAGTCCATGTTACACTAAACCACAAGGATGCCCAGCAGTCGCATCTTCAGTCAGCTGTTTGTTACACACCAAATAATATCAAAATTATCTCGTTCTCTTTTTACGACTATGACCGTTATTCTATTTTCATGACAGTCTTCATCCATAACCGTTGGTTACACAGTTCTATGGTAAGTGAGAACAAAGAGGTCAGATAGGAACCAGAGAACAGTTGTGTTGGCTCTCCTTTCTCTGTCGTTTACATGGGATATGACTGATCTATGGAGGGACTATGATCCTCTTGTGATCATTGGATGACTGACACATCGACTGACGCCACAAAAGCATCTTGGTAGGCCAGAGAGAAGTGGGTAGGCCAGAGAGAAGTGGGTAGGCCAGAGAGAAGTGGGTAGGCCAGAGAGAAGTGGGTAGGCCCGCAGAGAAGTGGGTAGGCCCGCAGAGAAGTGGGTAGGCCCGCAGAGAAGTGGGTAGGCCCGCAGAGAAGTGGGTAGGCCCGCAGAGAAGTGGGTAGGCCCACAGAGAAGTGGGTAGGCCCACAGAGAAGTGGGTAGGCCCACAGAGAAGTGGGTAGGCCCACAGAGAAGTGGGTAGGCCCACAGAGAAGTGGGTAGGCCCACAGAGAAGTGGGTAGGCCCACAGAGAAGTGGGTAGGCCCACAGAGAAGTGGGTAGGCCCACAGAGAAGTGGGTAGGCCCACAGAGACGTTCTAGTTAAAACACCCCTCTCTCGTCAGTGTCACCCCCCACCACCGCCCCACCATGTGTAACTCTGTGTTGTCTGTTCACACTGCTATGCTTTATCTTGGCCAGGTCGCAGTTGCAAATGAGAACTTGTTCTCAACTAGCCTACCTGGTTAAATAAAGGTGAAATTAAAAATCAATTAAAAAAACATGAGGAGTCTTGCTGTCAGACATGGCAACACGCCAAGCTTTGCATCTTCATAAAGAAAGAGACAAACACACAAACACTTACCTATCACACACACAAGCTGCACTAACCTATCGCCAACACTCACAACACGCACGGCCCAGTTATGGTCATGGACATGGTTCCCGCCTACTGTTCCTTTCATCTCTCCAGTCCCCTCTCCCTGCTGGCACCATTACGTTAACACAAACACTGCATTTCTGTCATCATTCACAGCACCAGGCAGACATTCCCTCAATATTTCTACATCCCAAATGATACCCTATACTCTACAGAGTGCACTACTTCTGGCCTGAGCCCAGTGCCATTTGGGGAGCAATGATGCTCTGTTTCAGGGGTTTTTGGGGCATGGGTGAATGGTGGGAAAGTGGAGTGTTGTCTGTGGCCTCACAGCAAGCAGCCCTCTCCCTCATCTCATTCTCTCTCTGTTTTATATTTTGGCAGGCTATCACAAGAGGCTTCATGCAGATCACATATTTCGGCCTCAAATGATCTTGGAAAACATTACCCCCATAATGCTGTTGCTGTGTGTTTGTGTGTCTGTGTAGGAGTGTCTCCACCAGTCTTACCTCTACGTAGTCCTTGGCGTGGCCCCAGTCTCTCTTGGAGTCCAGGTTACCCAGACTAAAGCTCTCCAGCTGGCCCAGGTGAATCTTCGCCACAGAACGACTGATCTTACGCGTCACGAAGTTCGCTCCTGGGAGGGAGGGGGAGAGAGAGAGACAAAAACAGAAAGAGGAGAGAATATTAGCAAGGTCATGGCCTAACAATCAAAACACAACCGTTAACCCCCCCCCCACCGCGGCCGTCTGTCTCCTCGTCACTGCATTGGCCCTGGGTCCACTAGAACTGGGTTCAAATACCCAAAGCAAAATCAAATACATGTTATTAGTCACATGCTCCGAATACAACAGCTGTAGACCTTACC
Organism: Oncorhynchus gorbuscha; assembly: GCF_021184085.1. Taxonomy (NCBI): domain Eukaryota; kingdom Metazoa; phylum Chordata; class Actinopteri; order Salmoniformes; family Salmonidae; genus Oncorhynchus; species Oncorhynchus gorbuscha. The sequence continues at coordinate 28,551 of NW_025745213.1, forward strand.
ATGAAATGCTTACTTACAAGCCCTTAACCAACAATGCAATTCAAGAAAAAGTTTAGAAAATATTTACTAAATAAACTAAAGTAAAAAAATGAACACAATAAAATAACTAGGCTATATACAGGGGTTTCCGTGACCGAGTCAATGTGCAAATTTCAAACACTTTGATCATTTGCTCCAGTCCACGTGGAGTGTCAAGTGGGTGAGGTTTGCAGTTTTGGGACTAGTCTATTGGCCCATTGCAACAGGCAAGCCTGTTTAAAAAAAATCGTATTTGAACCCAGGTCTAGGTCCACCCCAACCAACCAAGAAGCCACCAGCGAGTCACAGCGATCTGTTACCACCTCACGTTACAGCCACTACTTCACTTTAGGAATCTCTCTCTCTCTCTCTCTCTCTCTCTCTCTCTCTCTCTCTCTCTCTCTCTCTCTCTCTCTCTCTCTCTCTCTCTCTCTCTCTCTCTCTCTCTCTCTCTCTCTCTCTCTCTCTCTCTCTCTCTCTCTCTCTCTCTCTCTCTCTCTCTCTCTCTCTCTCTCTCTCTCTCTCTCTCTCTCTCTCTCTCTCTCTCTCTCTCTCTCTCTCTCTCTCTCTCTCTCTCTCTCTCTCTCTCTCTCTCTCTCTCTCTCTCTCTCTCTCTCTCTCTCTCTCTCTCTCTCTCTCTCTATATATATATATATATATATATATATATAACACACACACACAGCCACAGGCATATATATAGTGCCTTGCGAAAGTATTCGGCCCCCTTGAACTTTGCGACCTTTTGCCACATTTCAGGCTTCAAACATAAAGATATAAAACTTTATTTTTTTGTGAAGAATCAACACAATCAATGAAGTGGAACGACATTTATTGGATATTTCAAACGTTTTTAACAAATCAAAAACTGAAAAATTGGGCGTGCAAAATTATTGCAGACACGCACTAACACACACGCAGACACGCATTAACACACGCAGACACGCATTAACACACGCAGACACGCATTAACACACGCAGACACGCATTAACACACGCATTAACACACGCAGACACGCACTAACACACACGCAGACACGCACTACCACACACACACAAATACACGTACTAACACACGCACTAACACACACACTAACACACACACTAACACACGCACTAACACACGCACTAACACACGCACTAACACACACACTAACACACATTAACACACACACGCATTAACACACACACGCATTAACACACACACGCACTAACACACACACGCACTAACACACGCACGCACTAACACACGCACGCACTAACACACGCACGCACTAACACACGCACGCACTAACACACACGCAGATACGCACTAACACACACGCAGACACGCACTAACACACACGCAGACACGCACTAACACACACGCAGACACGCACTAACACACACGCAGACACGCACTAACACACGCAGACACGCACTAACACACGCAGACACGCACTAACACACGCAGACACGCACTAACACACGCAGACACGCACTAACACACGCAGACACGCACTAACACACACGCAGACACGCACTAACACACACGCAGACACGCATTAACACACGCAGACACGCATTAACACACGCAGACACGCATTAACACACGCAGACACGCACTAACACACGCAGACACGCACTAACACACGCAGACACGCACTAACACACGCAGACACGCACTAACACACGCAGACACGCACTAACACACGCAGACACGCATTAACACACGCAGACACGCATTAACACACGCAGACACGCATTAACACACGCAGACACGCATTAACACACGCAGACACGCATTAACACACGCAGACACGCACTAACACACGCAGACACGCACTAACACACGCAGACACGCACTAACACACGCAGACACGCACTAACACACGCAGACACGCACTAACACACGCAGACACGCACTAACACACGCAGACACGCATTAACACACGCAGACACGCACTAACACACACGCAGACACGCACTAACACACACACAGACACGCACTAACACACACGCAGACACGCACTAACACACACGCAGACACGCACTAACACACGCAGACACGCACTAACACACACGCAGACACGCACTAACACACACGCAGACACGCATTAACACACGCAGACACGCAGTAACACACACGCAGACACGCACTAACACACGCAGACACGCACTAACACACACGCATTAACACACACGCAGACACGCATTAACACACACGCAGACACGCACTAACACACACGCAGACACGCACTAACACACGCAGACACGCATTAACACACGCAGACACGCACTAACACACGCAGACACGCATTAACACACGCAGACACGCAGTAACACACACGCAGACACGCACTAACACACGCAGACACGCACTAACACACACGCAGACACGCATTAACACACACGCAGACACGCATTAACACACACGCAGACACGCACTAACACACACGCAGACACGCACTAACACACGCAGACACGCACTAACACACGCAGACACGCATTAACACACGCAGACACGCAGTAACACACACGCAGACACGCACTAACACACGCAGACACGCACTAACACACGCAGACACGCACTAACACACACGCAGACACGCACTAACACACACGCAGACACGCATTAACACACACGCAGACACGCATTAACACACACGCAGACACGCACTAACACACACGCAGACACGCACTAACACACGCAGACACGCACTAACACACGCAGACACGCACTAACACACGCAGACACGCACTAACACACGCAGACACGCATTAACACACGCAGACACGCATTAACACACGCAGACACGCAGTAACACACACGCAGACACGCACTAACACACGCAGACACGCACTAACACACACGCAGACACGCATTAACACACACGCAGACACGCATTAACACACACGCAGACACGCATTAACACACACGCAGACACGCACTAACACACACGCAGACACGCACTAACACACGCAGACACGCACTAACACACGCAGACACGCATTAACACACGCAGACACGCATTAACACACGCAGACACGCATTAACACACGCAGACACGCACTAACACACGCAGACACGCACTAACACACGCAGACACGCACTAACACACGCAGACACGCACTAACACACGCAGACACGCATTAACACACGCAGATACGCATTAACACACGCAGACACGCATTAACACACACACTAACACACGCAGACACGCACTAACACACGCAGACACGCACTAACACACGCAGACACGCACTAACACACGCAGACACACACTAACACACGCACTAACACACGCAGACACGCATTAACACACGCACTAACACACGCAGACACGCACTAACACACGCACTAACACACGCAGACACGCATTAACACACGCAGACACGCATTAACACACACACTAACACACGCAGACACGTACTAACACACGCAGACACGCACTAACACACGCAGACACGCACTAACACACGCAGACACGCACTAACACACGCAGACACGCACTAACACACGCAGACACGCACTAACACACGCAGACACGCACTAACACACGCAGACACGCACTAACACACGCAGACACGCATTAACACACGCAGACACGCACTAACACACGCAGACACGCACTGACACACACACACACTAACACACACACGGACACACACGCAGACACGCATTAACACACGCAGACACGCATTATCACACGCAGACACGCATTATCACACGCAGACACGCATTAACACACGCAGACACGCATTAACACACACACTAACACACGCAGACACGCACTAACACACGCAGACACGCACTAACACACGCAGACACGCACTAACACACGCAGACACGCACTAACACACGCAGACACGCACTAACACACGCAGACACGCACTAACACACGCAGACACGCACTAACACACGCAGACACGCACTAACACACGCAGACACGCACTAACACACGCAGACACGCACTAACACACGCTGACACGCACTGACACACGCAGACACGCACTGACACACGCAGACACGCACTGACACACGCAGACACGCACTGACACACGCAGACACGCACTGACACACGCAGACACGCACTAACACACGCAGACACACACGCAGACACACACGCAGACACACACGCAGACACACACGCAGACACACACGCAGACACACACGCAGACACGCATTAACACACGCAGACACGCATTAACACACGCAGACACGCACTAACACACGCAGACACGCACTAACACACGCAGACACGCACTAACACACGCAGACACGCACTAACACACACACGCACTAACACACACACGCACTAACACACACACGCACTAACACACACGCACTAACACACACACGCACTAACACACACACGCACTAACACACACACGCACTAACACACACACGCACTAACACACACACGCACTAACACACACACACGCACACACACAAACACAGATGGAGAGGACCACCCCGACTCTGCTAGCGTAGAGTGTCCAGTCCAAGAGTACCGCAGTGTGGGTTAGTCTGCCAGAACGTGGGCCTGACTGTCTGCCTGGTGTTGCTGCTGCTCTCTTGGACCAGACACACATGGAGATTGTATCTGCTGCAAAACAAATGATCTTCTAATTGCTTGCTCTGTGTGTGCTCTGCGTGTGCTCTGCGTGTGTGTGTGTGTGAGAGATATGGAGGGAGGGTTTTGGGTGTTTGGTTGAACATTGCAGCCTCAACTATGGTGAAACTACCTGCCCACATTTATCCAAGGAAAACACTGAATGATAGAGAGTGATAGCAACACTGAATATTATAATGACGTGTATAATAATGTGACGGTCTTTAAATAAACAATTTATTAAAGCTTGAGGATTATGGCAGCCTTGACAGTAAACGTTATATTAGCTGTCTTGTTGAATTTAGTCTGTGTAATAATGAGGAGGATATACCCAACACAAAAGCTTTATAGGGCTACTATGAAAACACAAAAATAATACGGAAGCAACTATGAAAATGTAAATACCAATGAAAACCTCAAAATGATGTTCAGAAACATTATGTCAATATGTTGTAACATGTCTAAACATCTCTTTGTTTATAAATTCTAGACATCGTCCTCTCATATTTAGAGTAGGCCTGCATAAATCTGAGTGATCATTAAGTTATACTGCTAGGGTTTTATCTTTATTTAATTATCCAACTCCCAACATGTTCTCCTTGATTAAAACAGACAAAATAGGTTTAGTCTAAACATTCAATCTGACTCACACAAGCAATTTATGGGCACAGCAAACCCTCAGATAGATTGTCATCAGAACATGAAGACATGAACTATTCTATGATCAAGAAATAGAAGATTCAAACAAATTATTTGCAATTCTGTTACTTTAGGCTACATTTGTGTGACAGAAAAATATGAGTTGTTTTTATACTAGCTACTTTTACACTGGGACATGGCTGTTTAATGTCACTCTTACTCTGGATAAGAGCGTCTGCTAAATGACTTAAATGTAAATGTACTGTTGCCGATTATTCATTTAGGTTACAAGAAAGCTGATTTTACAAGGGGTAAAAAAACATCTGGTTGAGCGACACCAGTTCGGGCTTACACAACACAGTACTCCACAGCCTCAACAATCTGTTCTCATTCATAGACACCCAGATACGGAGTTCTAGGCCACTTGGCCCTATGTAGTTAAGTCGCATGTTGCTGTGTATTAGGGACTCCAGACCATAATTATCTAGTGGCTTGTCTCTTTACTGTGTCTCTGTTGCGATGACAAGGAGCAGGCGGGCGGAGTTAGCCACAGCACAATCCCATGAACCCAATCACACACACAAACACACCAAATTTGTCGTAATTATTTCATTATAAAAGCAACAGCTTTAGAGGTTGAGGGAAACCAGACCCTAGACTAGAAAGCTACACTAGACAGACTTATTTTGAGGACTAAAGCGTGTTTTGTGTTGTTTGGAGGGCCGGGAGTTGTGTGCTTATGGCCATGTCACCACTGCATTGTTTTACACTATTTGATGTAAAAGTCTTAGCTGTATATAATAGAACTACACTGATGCTAAATCACAATAACAAAACTGCATTTTTAAATTGGATCCGTTTTAAGGGTGAAATACAAAGCTATCAAAGGCTGTCATCAAAGCTGTCCATTATTCACTACAAGATGGAACCATCAACATTGTGAATAACTATCTTTGACATATTCATTTTAAAAGAGCTTGTGGTCATGAAGCGAAGCTAAATGTTAGAAACTCCCTTGTGTCAGAGTGATCCTGTCTCAACCCACGCAGTAACATCTCTGCCCTGGGTGCTTCGATGCTTTCTCTTTCTACCAGGTCACTTACACTGGTAAGTAGATTCTCAGCTTTATTAACATTTAAACTTGTTATAAGAAAAAGTGTGTGCGTGTTACAAACCGTGTGTGTGTTACAAACCAGGTAACCAGCAAAATAAGCTTATCAAGCCATTATCATCATGCTGATGCCATTGGCACACATGCACACACACTAACACAAACACACACGCTTCCCATACTTAAAGTGTAACTAGAACCCTGACTGATAACTGTGCTGGTAGCAGTGTAACTAGAACCCTGACTGATAACTGTGCTGGAAGCAGTGTAAATAGAACCCTGACTGATAACTGTGCTGGTAGCAGTGTAACTAGAACCCTGACTGATAACTGTGCTGATAGCAGTGTAACTAGAACCCTGACGGATAACTGTGCTGGTAGCAGTGCAACTAGAACCCTGACTGATAACTGTGCTGGTAGCAGTGTAACCAGAACCCTGACTGATAACTGTGGTGGTAGCAGTTTAACTAGAACCCTGACTGATAACTGTGCTGGTAACAGTGTAACTAGAACCCTGACTGATAACTGTGGTGGTATCAGTGTAACTAGAACCATGACTGATAACTGTGGTGGTAGCAGTGCAACTAGAACCCGGACTGATAATGGTGCTGGTAGCAGTATAACTTAGAACCCTGACTGATAACTGTGGTGGTAGCAGTATAAACTAGAACCCAGTGACTGATAACTGTGGTGGTAGCAGTAACTAACTAGAACCCTGACTGATAACTGTGGTGGTAGCAGTGTAACTAGAACCCTGACTGATAACTGTGCTGGTAGCAGTTTAACTACTGAACCAGTGAACTGATAACTGTGCTGGTAGCAGTGTAACTAGAACCCTGACTGATAACTGTGGTGGTAGCAGTGAACCCTGACTAGCAGTGTAACTAGAACCCTGACTGATAACTGTGGTGGTAGAGTGTAACTAGAACCCTGACTGATAACTGTGGTGGTAGCAGTGTAACTAGAACCCCCTGACTGATAACTGATAACTGTGGTGGTAGCAGTGTAACTAGAACCCTGACTGATAACTGTGGTGGTAGCAGTATAACTAGAACCCTGACTGATAACTGTGGTGGTAGCAGTGTAACTAGAACCCTGACTGATAACTGTGGTGGTAGCAGTATAACTAGAACCCTGACTGATAACTGTGCTGGTAGCTATGTACTGTGCTGGTAGCAGTTTAACTACAACCCTGACTGATAACTGTGCTGGTAGCAGTGTAACTAGAACCCTGACTGATAACTGTGCTGGTAGCAGTGTAACTAGAACCCTGACTGATAACTGTGGTGGTAGCAGTGTAACTAGAACCGTGACTGATAACTGTGGTGGTAGCAGTGTAACTAGAACCCTGACTGATAACTGTGGTGGTAGCAGTGTAACTAGAACCCTGACTGATAACTGTGGTGGTAGCAGTGTAACTAGAACCCTGACTGATACCTGTGGTGGTATCAGTGTAACTAGAACCCTAACTGATAACTGTGGTGGTATCAGTGTAACTAGAACCCTGACTGATAACTGTGGTGGTAGCAGTGCAACTAGAACCCTGACTGATAACTGTGGTGGTAGAACCTTGACTGATAACTGTGGTGGTAGCAGTGTAACTAGAACCCTGACTGATAACTGTGGTGGTAGCAGTGTAACTAGAACCCTGACTGATAACTGTGGTGGTAGCAGTGTAACTAGAACCCTGACTGATAACTGTGGTGGTAGCAGTGTAACTAGAACCCTGACTGATAACTGTGGTGGTAGCAGTGTAACTAGAACCCTGACTGATAACTGTGGTGGTAGCAGTGTAACTAGAACCCTGACTGATAACTGTGGTGGTAGCAGTGTAACTAGAACCCTGACTGATAACTGTGGTGGTAGCAGTATAACTAGAACCCTGACTGATAACTGTGGTGGTAGCAGTGTAACTAGAACCCTGACTGATAACTGTGGTCGTAGTAGTATAACTAGAACCGTGACTGATAAATGTGCTGGTAGCAGTGTAACTGGAACCAAGACTGATAACTGTGCTGGTAGCAGTTTAACTAGAACCCTGACTGATAACTGTGCTGGTAGCTATGTACTGTGGTGGTAGCAGTTTAACAAGAACCCTGACTGATAACTGTGCTGGTAGCAGTGTAACTAGAACCCTGACTGATAACTGTGGTGGTAGCAGTGTAACTAGAACCCTGACTGATAACTGTGGTCGTAGTAGTAGAACTAGAACCGTGACTGATAAATGTGCTGGTAGCAGTGTAACTGGAACCCTGACTGATAACTGTGCTGGTAGCAGTTTAACTAGAACCCTGACTGATAACTGTGCTGGTAGCTATGTACTGTGGTGGTAGCAGTTTAACTAGAACCCTGACTGATAACTGTGCTGGTAGCTATGTACTGTGGTGGTAGCAGTTTAACTAGAACCCTGACTGATAACTGTGCTGGTAGCTATGTACTGTGGTGGTAGCAGTTTAACTAGAACCCTGACTGATAACTGTGCTGGTAGCTATGTACTGTGGTGGTAGCAGTTTAACTAGAATCCTGACTGATAACTGTGCTGGTAGCTATGTACTGTGGTGGTAGCAGTTTAACTAGAACCCTGACTGATAACTGTGCTGGTAGCTATGTACTGTGGTGGTAGCAGTTTAACTAGAACCCTGACTGATAACTGTGCTGGTAGCTATGTACTGTGGTGGTAGCAGTTTAACTAGAACCCTGACTGATAACTGTGCTGGTAGCTATGTACTGTGGTGGTAGCAGTTTAACTAGAACCCTGACTGATAACTGTGCTGGTAGCTATGTACTGTGGTGGTAGCAGTTTAACTAGAACCCTGACTGATAACTGTGCTGGTAGCTATGTACTGTGGTGGTAGCAGTTTAACTAGAACCCTGACTGATAACTGTGCTGGTAGCTATGTACTGTGGTGGTAGCAGTTTAACTAGAACTCTGACTGATAACTGTGCTGGTAGCTATGTACTGTGGTGGTAGCAGTTTAACTAGAACCCTGACTGATAACTGTGCTGGTAGCTATGTACTGTGGTGGTAGCAGTTTAACTAGAACCCTGACTGATAACTGTGCTGGTAGCTATGTACTGTGGTGGTAGCAGTTTAACTAGAACCCTGACTGATAACTGTGCTGGTAGCTATGTACTGTGGTGGTAGCAGTTTAACTAGAACCCTGACTGATAACTGTGCTGGTAGCTATGTACTGTGGTGGTAGCAGTTTAACTAGAATCCTGACTGATAACTGTGCTGGTAGCTATGTACTGTGGTGGTAGCAGTTTAACTAGAACCCTGACTGATAACTGTGCTGGTAGCTATGTACTGTGGTGGTAGCAGTTTAACTAGAACCCTGACTGATAACTGTGCTGGTAGCTATGTACTGTGGTGGTAGCAGTTTAACTAGAACCCTGACTGATAACTGTGCTGGTAGCTATGTACTGTGGTGGTAGCAGTTTAACTAGAACCCTGACTGATAACTGTGCTGGTAGCTATGTACTGTGGTGGTAGCGAATACAAAGTCTGCTCTGTTACTGACCCTAATGACCTGCTGAGTAAGACAAAGTCTGCTCTGTTACTGACCCTAATGACCTGCTGAGTAAGACAAAGTCTGCTCTGTTACTGACCCTAATGTTCATGTGTGTTCCTTTACTGGGAGCAGCATCACAAGACGGTCGGGTTGGTGTGTGTGTGCGTGTGCATGGGGCGGCGGTGGCCGTTTAACCTCGCCCTGCAGGCCCGCGGAAAGTCCAATAAAACCATCAGCCGTGAAAACTGAGCAGACAGCAAAACCTATGCCAGTATTTCTCTCTCTCTCCCTGTCCTTTTTTTCTTCTTCCCATTTCATTTTGTTTCCTTGGCGAGAGAAGGGACAGGAAAAACCTAAGACACGGGCTACATTGTCACAGCTGGGACTGGGGGATGAAGGTATGGAGGGCTGAGTCTTAGGGAATATGCTCACTCCACCCCACCCCATCCCACCTCACTCCACCCCATCCCACCTCACTCCACCCCATCCCACCTCACTCCACCCCAGGCCAGTCTAGTCTAGTTGGGTTAGTCCTGGGTGGGGTAGTTGGGTTAGTAGTCCTGGGTGGGGTGGTTGGGTTAGTCCTGGGTGGGGTGGTTGGGTTCGTCCTGTGGGGTGGTTGGGTTCGTCCTGTGGGGTGGTTGGGTACGTCCTGTGGGGTGGTTGGGTTAGTCCTGTGGGGTGGTTGGGTTAGTCCTGTGGGGTGGTTGGGTTAGTCCTGTGGGGTGGTTGGGTTAGTCCTGTGGGGTGGTTGGGTTAGTCCTGTGGGGTGGTTGGGTTAGTCCTGTGGGGTGGTTGGGTTAGTCCTCTGGGGTGGTTGGGTTAGTCCTCTGGGGTGGTTGGGTTAGTCCTCTGGGGTGGTTGGGTTAGTCCTCTGGGGTGGTTGGGTTAGTCCTCTGGGGTGGTTGGGTACGTCCTGTGGGGTGGTTGGGTACGTCCTGTGGGGTGGTTGGGTACGTCCTGTGGGGTGGTTGGGTTAGTCCTGTGGGGTGGTTGGGTTAGTCCTGTGGGGTGGTTGGGTTAGTCCTGTGGGGTGGTTGGGTTAGTCCTGTGGGGTGGTTGGGTTAGTCCTGTGGGGTGGTTGGGTTAGTCCTGTGGGGTGGTTGGGTTAGTCCTGTGGGGTGATTGGGTTAGTCCTGTGGGGTGGTTGGGTTAGTCCTGTGGGGTGGTTGGGTTAGTCCTGTGGGGTGGTTGGGTTAGTCCTGTGGGGTGGTTGGGTTAGTCCTGTGGGGTGGTTGGGTTAGTCCTGGGGGGTCTAGAGTGAAAGGATCAGGCTGGTAGGGAGACTAGTCTTCTTGAGTTGGCACTGTAGGGATATTCAGGCTCTCTGAGCTGCAGTCACTCTACCATAATAACTCTGAGCCATAATGCTGAGGGATGATGAGTTATGAAGTCTGCCTTCAAACTCCATGACGGACCAGCCTTACAGACATACAGAGCTCAAAATGGCTCTGTCTGACACACACACACAGTACCATACAGTAATGTGGGAGCCTGCCTTTCTTTCCGTCCGTCCGTCCATGTTCGCGCATTTGCTTCTGCTCAGACCAGACTGGACAGCTAAGCAGTTTCTTTGTCGGTAAGCTTACTCTTACTCACACAAACACTGGTCATTGCAAAGCTCACAACATCTAATTCATTCCAGGTATGTGACATGGCTGCTACCTGTCCTTAAATCTGGGGGGTGGGGCGGCAGGTAGCCTAGTGGTTAGAGCAACCGAAAGGAATCCCCAAGCTGACATGGTAAAAAATGGCGTTCTGCCCCTGAACAAGGCAGTTAACCCACTGTTCCTAGGCCGTCACTGAAAATAAGAATGTTCTTAACGGACTTGCCTAGTTAAATAAAGGTAAAATAAAGTTGACAAAAAAAACCTGTTTGAACTAACCTTTTCTGTAATTGTAATACTATTGAATATTAGTAATAATACTATTAATAATAGTATTAATACTGACAAAAAAATGATTTGAAAGTAACCACTGCTTTCAAGTTTCAATTGAATGCTGCTGAGTTGTCATGGAAACGTCTGAGTTTCATTAACAGAGGGGTTCCAGAACGCACCTGTTCTGGAATTCCTCCAGAACTGCAAATCCCATAATCCTTTACTGTCAGGGAGCAAGGGCCCAGGGGGTGAGTGGCTTAGTGAAAGATTCCATGTGAAAGCCCTCCCCCAGCATTACTATTCCCCCACCCATCCCCGCACAGGTAGGGATTTGGGCCGACCCTCTATTACCCCTAACTAACCTCAGTACGACTACGTACACAGCTAAAACAGGGAACATATCATCAACATTTTTTGGCCAATATTTATTTTCTGTAAAGTGTTCTACAGAGAGATTTCAGTGACCTCTCTCTGACACTCATTATCAATACTGAATTATGACTGGAGCAGCTGACTAATTTCCCAGTGTGGCTGAGGGTTTTGAACATTGCTTGCTTGGATGGTCATCAGGCATGCACGTACAGTACGCACGCACGGACACACACACAGGGCCAATGAACTGTCAGCAGTCATCTGCCATCATTGCACAACTTAGGTCCTGATGGATCCACATATAAAATGGAGAAAATAGTTGCATTTCATCCAAAATAAGTCAACCTGTCTTTCTCTCCACCAACGCAAGTGTTTGTTCACACCTGAGAGAATCAACTCAACAGGAAGGAAGGGAGTGAACAATGAAGGATATTGGAGACGGAGAGAGAAAGAGAGCGAGTCAGCTACTCCCTAAATCTTCTCAGTTGCTATCCAATGAGATCGAGTGAGAGAGCAGATTTGGTGAGTGAGTTTGGTGAGTGAGTGAGTGAGTGAGTGAGTGAGTGAGTGAGTGAGTGAGTGAGTGAGTGAGTGAGTGAGTGAGTGAGTGAGTGATTGAGTGAGTGAGTGAGTGAGTGAGGCATGTTTCTCGCATGACAGAACACACTTGACAGAACAGAGAGATTAACCAATGTGTTTGACCAACAGACAAAACATAAACAAGAGAGCTTAAGTGTTTTTCCCCTTCAAAACGTCTGATTCTTTCTCTGATTCTTTCTGGCCAAACACCCCATCACACCTCAACTATTATCCAACACCAATCCACACAGAAAAAAAACGAAGTGATGAGGTGGTGGGAAAGGTGGGTGAGAGGTTTCGTAACCTCAGAGTGTCATTAGTACAGCTAAAAGCATCACCTCAGTCATCCAGATGCTTAGTCACCGTAGCCGCCCGGCAACATAAACACAGGTGTGGTGATGAGTGAAGATGTACCTGAGAGCGAGACTAGTGACATCACAGCCCCGCTTTCCCCGCCTTCGAGGTCATTGGGTCAAGTGAGAAGGGAGGGTGGACGGGGAGAGGGGGAAGAGGGAGAGGAAGGAGAGTCTTTTCAACACCTGTCGTCTGGGGTGTCTCTCTCCTCTTCACCTGGCCACAGTTCACCTCATGTTTAGGCTTCCTTTTAATCAGCCCTCTCTCAACAGAATAGATGGAACGAGAGAATGAAAAATGAAACAGCTCAGTCACGCTGAGCAGGGATAAGCTACGCTCTGTGAGGGTGCAGGATGGAATACACTCAACAAAACCTCTTGAATGAACACCTCCAAAAGATAACCTTTACAAAATAACATCTTTAATACCACCAAATATATCCCATTACATCTCTACAATATGATCCTTAGGTGAAATACTGACTAAAACCAGCTGAAAGGGAAGCAGGCTGGGCGTGTATTGGGATAGTGGCTGTATGTATGTGTTTTAGGACCACCATTGACTTCCCAAATTGAATTTTCTCCCTAAACATGGCAGTATATTATTCTGTAATCTATACTGTAGACTGGATGAGAGGAATGTACACAACACCATGTTGATGAAGGCATAGAGACCGTTTGTGAAAGTATGCCTTATCTACTTTGAAGAACTAGTAAATGATTGTCAGAGAGCTCTGCAGCGTACTTCGGCAGGCTAGCCTGGCTAAATAGGATGATTGAAGACAGGTCAGTATTGAGAGCACAGAGAGAACGTTGTGCGGCTGGCTGCTACTGCTTTTCATAGTTCTTCTATTGATGTCCACCCAACGTGGACCGGACAGAGGCAATGGAATATTTTCAATTGAATGTTCACAATTTTGAGCTTTGAAATTTCCATAAAAAATCTCCAAAATTATGCAAATGTCATTAATTGTTAATGCAATTAATGTTGAAATAAAATAGTTGAAACCGAAATCGTGATTATTTTAAAATAATTGAACCGAAACGACCTTGAATATCACTAATCGCTCATCATACAGCGAGAGTACAGCAGAGGGAAGTCACCTCAAGCCTGAGCCTGCAGACATGCACATTTAAATCAGCAGGTGTGCAGAGGTCTTGATACCTGAGAGCCTATAGTAGTATAAAGCCAATCAGACATCAAATGATACCTACAGAGAGATTATTGACAGATGAGGCAGTTCAGTTCTGGTCAGTGATCCTGTAGGGTCCTAATCTACGCTGTGTGAGCTACTCAGTGAAGCTGCTGTGTATCTTATTACAGGGCCAATATGGAGTCCATTTACTGTGTGTGCGGCATGCTAATCCCCACGCCTTATCAGCAGGGGGTCTGTGTTTGTTATGGCTAACTGGCTAAGCTAACCATTCTAGAGCTATAACCACCTAGCCGCAGTGTGAACCGTCCAGGCCGGTAGATACGGCCTGATACATTGTTTGCTTTGGTTCATGCTGGATTAGCCCAAAGGTTATTTTCCTTTCTCAACTGTCCTGAGTTCTGATTTCAGAACCTTTCTACAACAGAAAAATAAGAATCCTATGTTTATTGGTGGAACAGACGGGTGTTTAAGAGACGAGGTAAGAAAATCCTGAAGATAAATTCCATCTGGGATTAACTCATCATCCTAGCTAGGAGCTGACCTGGGAACAGACAGATCTTTTTGTTCACCACAACAACACGAAGGAACGAAGGAGGAACAGATGGAGAGAGCGAGAGAGCGAGCGAGAGACAGCAAGAGAGAGCGCGAGAGAGAGCGCGAGAGAGAGCGCGAGAGCATGAGAGAGATAGAGCGAGAGAGTGAAAGAGAGCGAGAGACAGCGAGAGACAACGAGAGCGCGAGAGAGAGCGAGAGAGAGAGCGAAAGAGAGAGCGAGAGAGAGAGAGCGAAAGAGAGAGAGAGCGAAAGCCAGAGAGATCGAGATGCTATTTGTTAACTGTGGCAACCTCATCAGAAAGACAGGAAAGAAAGAAGGATTGAAGGAAACCTTGGAGACAGCGGTGAGAAAGAGAGTGTGTGGTCATCCTTTCAGTCCAGCCCTTTCCCAGCAGCCACCACACCAGACCAGAACAGTGGTGTGACTGTGCCCAGTTAGACAGATAAAGGCCAGGAGCAATGGGACTCAGTGTTCCGGGTCATTCCGGAAAACTCCCTCAGACAGGGCCAGCCAGCCTCACACACACACTCACACACAAATGCACACACAAATGCACACACAAATGCACACACACCCTCCGCGCCAGGCCACGTGTGGCACACAGGGACAAGTGTTTCCTGTATGTGGGGGTGGAGGAGGCGGTGATGTCATTTCTACAGAATCGTATGACATCATCAGCTCCCAGCTCCATTAGTGACTAATGACCCAGTGGGAGGGGAGATGGAGGGCAGCAGGCAGGTAATGAATGGCCTTTTAATATCAAACACATCCACACACGGACAAACACATACAGAAACACTGCTTTGCACCGCTTATTATAGACATTGTAAGTCTATAATGACTAAGAATACTATCGGACCTCTGTCTGCCTTCTCTTCTTCTCTCTCATATACTTTGTTATTTCACGCATTTCTTCAGATCAGACTCCCCCTTTTCCTGTTGAATTCCCTGGGATTTTATGAGTTTATAAAGGAAATGTGCCATGAGAGATTGGAGTTATGACCACTACTGCCACACACAAACCCCCCGCCTGCCCGTAGACACACACACACACACACACACACACACACACACACACACACACACACACACACACACACACACACACACACACACACACACACACACACACACACACACACACACACACACACACCTCTCCTGAGTAGTGAAAGAGGGGGAGTCCAAAACCCGCATAGTGGGATGGCCGGGGTCGTAACAGGAACCGGGCGGGGGTTCTGGGTAAACAAAGAGTGGGCCAGCCAACCAAAACGCCACCCTGGGTTAAGCAACGCAGTAGCGCAACGTAAAAGTGGATGTGTGTGTGCATGTGGGGGGGGCCAAGATAGAACATACTGCTGTAACAATGCTGTGATAGAGAGAGAGAGTGAGAGAGAGAAGAAGGGTGAGAGAGAAAAAGAGAAAGAGAAACTGGGGAAAGATAATGCGAGAGCTGCCCAGAAAATGGAGAAGGGGTCAGGGACAGTGTGGTTCTTGTCTAGATATGGGTAGGGTGATGGGGTAAGGGACAGTGTGGTTGTTGTCTAGATATATGTAGGTGGTGATGGGATAAGGGACAGTGTGGTTGTTGTCTAGATATGGGTAGGGTGATGGGGTAAGGGACAGTGTGGTTCTTGTCTAGATATGGGTAGGGTGATGGGGTAAGGGACAGTGTGGTTCTTGTCTAAATATGGGTAGGGTGATGGGGTAAGGGACAGTGTGGTTCTTGTCTAGATATGGGTAGGGTGATGGGGTAAGGGACAGTGTGGTTCTTGTCTAGATATATGTAGGTGGTGATGGGATAAGGGACAGTGTGGTTGTTGTCTAAATATGGGTAGGTGGTGATGGGGTAAGGGACAGTGTGGTTCTTGTCTAGATATATGTAGGTGGTGATGGGATAAGGGACAGTGTGGTTGTTGTCTAAATATGGGTAGGTGGTGATGGGGTAAGGGACAGTGTGGTTCTTGTCTAGATATATGTAGGGTGATGGGGTAAGGGACAGTGTGGTTGTTGTCTAAATATGGGTAGGTGGTGATGGGGTAAGGGACAGTGTGGTTCTTGTCTAGATATATGTAGGTGGTGATGGGATAAGGGACAGTGTGGTTGTTGTCTAAATATGGGTAGGTGGTGATGGGGTAAGGGACAGTGTGGTTCTTGTCTAGATATAGGTAGGGTGATGGGGTAAGGGACAATGTGGTTCTAGTCTAGATATGGGTAGGGTGATGGGGTAAGGGACAGTGTGGTTCTTGTCTAGATATGGGTAGGGTGATGGGGTAAGGGACAGTGTGGTTCTTGTCTAGATATGGGTAGGGTGATGGGGTAAGGGACAATGTGGTTCTTGTCTAGATATGGGTAGGGTGATGGGGTAAGGGACAATGTGGTTCTAGTCTAGATATGGGTAGGCTGATGGGGTAAGGGACAGTGTGGTTCTTGTCTAGATATGGGTAGGGTGATGGGGTAAGGGACAGTGTGGTTCTTGTCTAGATATGGGTAGGGTGATGGGGTAAGGGACAATGTGGTTCTTGTCTAGATATGGGTAGGGTGATGGGGTAAGGGACAATGTGTTTCTTGTCTAGATATAGGTAGGGTGATGGGGTAAGGGACAGTGTGGTTCTTGTCTAGATATGGGTAGGGTGATGGGGTAAGGGACAGTGTGGTTCTTGTCTAGATATGGGTAGGGTGATGGGGTAAGGGACAGTGTGGTTCTTGTCTAGATATGGGTAGGGTGATGGGGTAAGGGACAATGTGGTTCTTGTCTAGATATGGGTAGGGTGATGGGGTAAGGGACAGTGTGGTTCT
The DNA here is from genome assembly GCF_021184085.1 of Oncorhynchus gorbuscha. Taxonomy (NCBI): domain Eukaryota; kingdom Metazoa; phylum Chordata; class Actinopteri; order Salmoniformes; family Salmonidae; genus Oncorhynchus; species Oncorhynchus gorbuscha. The sequence goes on from NW_025745213.1 coordinate 46,121, forward strand.
TGTCTAGATATAGGTAGGGTGATGGGGTAAGGGACAATGTGGTTCTTGTCTAGATATGGGTAGGGTGATGGGGTAATGGACAGTGTGGTTCTTGTCTAGATATGGGTAGGGTGATGGGGTAATGGACAGTGTGGTTCTTGTCTAGATATGGGTAGGGTGATGGGGTAAGGGACAATGTGGTTCTAGTCTAGATATGGGTAGGGTGATGGGGTAAGGGACAGTGTGGTTCTTGTCTAGATATAGGTAGGGTGATGGGGTAAGGGACAATGTGGTTCTTGTCTAGATATGGGTAGGGTGATGGGGTAATGGACAGTGTGGTTCTTGTCTAGATATGGGTAGGGTGATGGGGTAATGGACAGTGTGGTTCTTGTCTAGATATGGGTAGGGTGATGGGGTAAGGGACAATGTGGTTCTAGTCTAGATATGGGTAGGGTGATGGGGTAAGGGACAATGTGGTTCTTGTCTAGATAATAATAATAATAATATATGCCATTTAGCAGACGCTTTTATCCAAAGCGACTTACAGTCATGTGTGCATACATTCTATGTATGGTCCCGGGGATCGAACCCACTACCCTGGCGTTACAAGCGCCATGCTCTACCAACTGAGCTACAGAAGGACCAGATATAGGTAGGGTGATGGGGTAAGGGACAATGTGGTTCTTGTCTAGATATAGGTAGGGTGATGGGGTAAGGGACAATGTGGTTCTTGTCTAGATATGGGTAGGGTGATGGGGTAAGGGACAATGTGGTTCTAGTCTAGATATGGGTAGGGTGATGGGGTAAGGGACAATGTGGTTCTTGTCTAGATAATAATAATAATAATATATGCCATTTAGCAGACGCTTTTATCCAAAGCGACTTACAGTCATGTGTGCATACATTCTACGTATCGGTGGTCCCGGGGATCGAACCCACTACCCTGGCGTTACAAGCGCCATGCTCTACCAACTGAGCTACAGAAGGACCAGATATAGGTAGGGTGATGGGGTAAGGGACAATGTGGTTCTTGTCTAGATATAGGTAGGGTGATGGGGTAAGGGACAATGTGGTTCTTGTCTAGATATGGGTAGGGTGATGGGGTAAGGGACAATGTGGTTCTAGTCTAGATATGGGTAGGGTGATGGGGTAAGGGACAATGTGGTTCTTGTCTAGATATGGGTAGGGTGATGGGGTAAGGGACAGTGTGGTTCTTGTCTAGATATGGGTAGGGTGATGGGGTAAGGGACAGTGTGGTTCTTGTCTAGATATGGGTAGGGTGATGGGGTAAGGGACAATGTGGTTCTTGTCTAGATATGGGTAGGGTGATGGGGTAAGGGACAATGTGGTTCTTGTCTAGATATGGGTAGGGTGATGGGGTAAGGGACAATGTGGTTCTAGTCTAGATATGGGTAGGGTGATGGGGTAAGGGACAATGTGGTTCTTGTCTAGATATGGGTAGGGTGATGGGGTAAGGGACAATGTGGTTCTAGTCTAGATATGGGTAGGGTGATGGGGTAAGGGACAATGTGGTTCTAGTCTAGATATGGGTAGGGTGATGGGGTAAGGGACAATGTGGTTCTTGTCTAGATATGGGTAGGGTGATGGGGTAAGGGACAATGTGGTTCTTGTCTAGATATGGGTAGGGTGATGGGGTAAGGGACAGTGTGGTTCTTGTCTAGATATGGGTAGGGTGATGGGGTAAGGGACAGTGTGGTTCTTGTCTAGATATGGGTAGGGTGATGGGGTAAGGGACAGTGTGGTTCTTGTCTAGATATGGGTAGGTGTGATGGGGTAAGGGACAGTGTGGTTCTTGTCTAGATATGGGTAGGGTGATGGGGTAAAGAACAGTGTGGTTCTTGTCTAAATATGGGTAGGATGATGGGGTAAGGGACAGTGTGGTTCTTGTCTAAATATGGGTAGGGTGATGGGGTAAGGGACAGTGTGGTTCTTGTCTAGATATGGGTAGGTGGTGATGGGGTAAGGGACAATGTGGTTCTTGTCTAGATATGGGTAGGGTGATGGGGTAAGGGACAATGTGGTTCTAGTCTAGATATGGGTAGGGTGATGGGGTAAGGGACAATGTGGTTCTTGTCTAGATATGGGTAGGGTGATGGGGTAAGGGACAATGTGGTTCTTGTCTAGATATGGGTAGGGTGATGGGGTAATGGACAGTGTGGTTCTTGTCTAGATATGGGTAGGGTGATGGGGTAATGGACAGTGTGGTTCTTGTCTAGATATGGGTAGGGTGATGGGGTAAGGGACAGTGTGGTTCTTGTCTAGAATGGGTAGGGTGATGGGGTAAGGGACAATGTGGTTCTTGTCTAGATAATAATAATAATAATATATGCCATTTAGGGAGACGCTTTTGTCTAAATATGGGTAGGTGGTGACAGTCAGTGTGCATACATTCTATGTATGGTCCCGGGATCGGAACCCACTAAATATGGATAGGTGGTGATGGGGTAAGCGACAGTGCTTGTCTAGAACTGAGCTACATGAAGGACCAGATATAGGTAGGGGTGATGGGGTAAGGGACAATGTGGTTCTTGTCTAGATATAGGTAGGGTGATGGGGTAAGGGACAATGTGGTTCTTGTCTAGATATGGGTAGGGTGATGGGGTAAGGGACAATGTGGTTCTAGTCTAGATATGGGTAGGGTGATGGGGTAAGGGACAATGTGGTTCTTGTCTAGATAATAATAATAATAATATATGCCATTTAGCAGACGCTTTATCCAAAGGGGACAGACTTACAGTCATGTGTGCATACATTCTACTAGATATGGGTGGTCCCGGGGATCGGACCCACTAGCGTTACAAGCGCCATGCTCTACCAACTGAGCTACAGAAGGACCAGATATAGGTAGGGTGATGGGGTAAGGGACAATGTGGTTCTTGTCTAGATATAGGTAGGGTGATGGGGTAAGGGACAATGTGGTTCTTGTCTAGATATGGGTAGGGTGATGGGGTAAGGGACAATGTGGTTCTAGTCTAGATATGGGTAGGGTGATGGGGTAAGGGACAATGTGGTTCTTGTCTAGATATGGGTAGGGTGATGGGGTAAGGGACAATGTGGTTCTAGTCTAGATATGGGTAGGGTGATGGGGTAAGGGACAGTGTGGTTCTAGTCTAGATATGGGTAGGGTGATGGGGTAAGGGACAATGTGGTTCTTGTCTAGATATGGGTAGGGTGATGGGGTAAGGGACAATGTGGTTCTTGTCTAGATAATAATAATAATAATATGCCATTTCGGACGCTTTTATCCAAAGCGACTTACAGTCATGTGTGCATACATTCTACGATATCGGTGGTCCCGGGATCGAACCCACTACCCTGGCGTTACAAGCGCCATGCTCTACCAACTGAGCTGAAGGACCAGATATAGGTAGGGTGATGGGGTAAGGGACAATGTGGTTCTTGTCTAGATATGGGTAGGGTGATGGGGTAAGGGACAATGTGGTTCTTGTCTAGATATGGGTAGGGTGATGGGGTAAGGGACAATGTGGTTCTAGTCTAGATATGGGTAGGGTGATGGGGTAAGGGACAATGTGGTTCTTGTCTAGATATGGGTAGGGTGATGGGGTAAGGGACAGTGTGGTTCTTGTCTAGATATGGGTAGGGTGATGGGGTAAGGGACAGTGTGGTTCTTGTCTAGATATGGGTAGGGTGATGGGGTAAGGGACAGTGTGGTTCTTGTCTAGATATGGGTAGGGTGATGGGGTAAGGGACAGTGTGGTTCTTGTCTAGATATGGGTAGGGTGATGGGGTAAGGGACAGTGTGGTTCTTGTCTAGATATGGGTAGGGTGATGGGGTAAGGGACAATGTGGTTCTAGTCTAGATATGGGTAGGGTGATGGGGTAAGGGACAATGTGGTTCTAGTCTAGATATGGGTAGGGTGATGGGGTAAGGGACAATGTGGTTCTTGTCTAGATATGGGTAGGGTGATGGGGTAAGGGACAGTGTGGTTCTTGTCTAGATATGGGTGGGTTCAGTGTGTTCTTGTCTAGATATGGGTAGGGTGATGGGGTAAGGGACAGTGTGGTTCTTGTCTAGATATATGGGTAGGGTGATGGGGTAAATATGGGACAGTGTGGTTCTTGTCTAGATATGGGTAGGGTGATGGGGTAAGGGACAGTGTGGTTCTTGTCTAGATATGGGTAGGGTGATGGGGTAAGGGACAGTGTGGTTCTTGTCTAGATATATGTAGGTGGTGATGGGGTAAGGGACAGTGTGGTTGTTGTCTAGATATAGATAGGTGGTGATGGGGTAAAGAACAGTGTGGTTCTTGTCTAAATATGGGTAGGATGATGGGGTAAGGGACAGTGTGGTTCTTGTCTAAATATGGGTAGGGTGATGGGGTAAGGGACAGTGTGGTTGTTGTCTAAATATGGGTAGGTGGTGATGGGGTAAGGGACAGTGTGGTTCTTGTCTAGATATGGGTAGGGTGATGGGGTAAGGGACAATGTGGTTCTAGTCTAGATATGGGTAGGGTGATGGGGTAAGGGACAGTGTGGTTCTTGTCTAGATATAGGTAGGGTGATGGGGTAAGGGACAATGTGGTTCTTGTCTAGATATGGGTAGGGTGATGGGGTAATGGACAGTGTGGTTCTTGTCTAGATATGGGTAGGGTGATGGGGTAATGGACAGTGTGGTTCTTGTCTAGATATGGGTAGGGTGATGGGGTAAGGGACAGTGTGGTTCTAGTCTAGATATGGGTAGGGTGATGGGGTAAGGGACAATGTGGTTCTTGTCTAGATAATAATAATAATAATATATGCCATTTAGCAGACGCTTTTATCCAAAGGAGGGTGATGGGGTACAGTCATGTGTGCATACATTCTATGTATGGTAGGGACAGTGTGGTTCTTGTCTAGATATGGGTAGGGTGATGGGGTAGGGACAGGGGTTCTTCTAGATATGAACCCACTACCCTGGCGGGGGTGATGGGGTAAGGGACAGTGTGGTTCTTGTCTACCAACTGAGCTAGATAGAAGGACCAGATATATGGTAGGGTGATGGGGTAAGGGACAATGTGGTTCTTGTCTAGATATGGGTAGGGTGATGGGGTAAGGGACAGTGTGGTTCTTGTCTAGATATGGGTAGGGTGATGGGGTAAGGGACAATGTGGTTCTACTAGATATGGGTAGGGTGATGGGGTAAGGGACAATGTGGTTCTTGTCTAGATATGGGTAGGGTGATGGGGTAAGGGACAATGTGGTTCTTGTCTAGATATGGGTAGGGTGATGGGGTAAGGGACAGTGTGGTTCTTGTCTAGATATGGGTAGGGTGATGGGGTAAGGGACAGTGTGGTTCTAGTCTAGATATGGGTAGGGTGATGGGGTAAGGGACAATGTGGTTCTTGTCTAGATATGGGTAGGGTGATGGGGTAAGGGACAATGTGGTTCTTGTCTAGATATAGGTAGGGTGATGGGGTAAGGGACAATGTGGTTCTTGTCTAGATATGGGTAGGGTGATGGGGTAAGGGACAATGTGGTTCTAGTCTAGATATGGGTAGGGTGATGGGGTAAGGGACAATGTGGTTCTTGTCTAGATATGGGTAGGGTGATGGGGTAAGGGACAGTGTGGTTCTTGTCTAGATGGGGTAAGGGACAATGTGGTTCTAGTCTAGATATGGGTAGGGTGATGGGGTAAGGGACAGTGTGGTTCTTGTCTAGATATGGGTAGGGTGATGGGGTAAGGGACAGTGTGGTTCTTGTCTAGATATGGGTAGGGTGATGGGGTAAGGGACAGTGTGGTTCTTGTCTAGATATATGTAGGTGGTGATGGGGTAAGGGACAGTGTGGTTCTTGTCTAGATATGGGTAGGGTGATGGGGTAAGGGACAGTGTGGTTCTTGTCTAGATATATGTAGGTGGTGATGGGATAAGGGACAGTGTGGTTGTTGTCTAAATATGGGTAGGTGGTGATGGGGTAAGGGACAGTGTGGTTCTTGTCTAGATATATGTAGGTGGTGATGGGATAAGGGACAGTGTGGTTGTTGTCTAAATATGGATAGGTGGTGATGGGGTAAGGGACAGTGTGGTTCTTGTCTAGATATATGTAGGGTGATGGGGTAAGGGACAGTGTGGTTGTTGTCTAAATATGGGTAGGTGGTGATGGGGTAAGGGACAGTGTGGTTGTTGTCTAGATATAGATAGGTGGTGATGGGGTAAAGAACAGTGTGGTTCTTGTCTAAATATGGGTAGGATGATGGGGTAAGGGACAGTGTGGTTCTTGTCTAAATATGGGTAGGGTGATGGGGTAAGGGACAGTGTGGTTGTTGTCTAAATATGGGTAGGTGGTGATGGGGTAAGGGACAGTGTGGTTCTTGTCTAGATATGGGTAGGGTGATGGGGTAAGAGACAGTGTGGTTCTTGTCTAGATATGGGTAGGGTGATGGGGTAAGAGACAGTGTGGTTCTTGTCTAGATATGGGTAGGGTGATGGGGTAAGGGACAGTGTGGTTCTAGTCTAGATATGGGTAGGGTGATGGGGTAAGGGACAGTGTGGTTCTTGTCTAGATATGGGTAGGGTGATGGGGTAAGGGACAGTGTGGTTCTTGTCTAGATATGGGTAGGGTGATGGGGTAAGGGACAGTGTGGTTCTTGTCTAGATATGGGTAGGGTGATGGGGTAAGGGACAGTGTGGTTCTAGTCTAGATATGGGTAGGGTGATGGGGTAAGGGACAGTGTGGTTCTTGTCTAGATATGGGTAGGGTGATGGGGTAAGGGACAGTGTGGTTCTTGTCTAGATATGGGTAGGGTGATGGGGTAAGGGACAGTGTGGTTCTAGTCTAGATATGGGTAGGGTGATGGGGTAAGGGACAGTGTGGTTCTTGTCTAGATATGGGTAGGGTGATGGGGTAAGGGACAGTGTGGTTCTAGTCTAGATATGGGTAGGGTGATGGGGTAAGGGACAGTGTGGTTCTAGTCTAGATATGGGTAGGGTGATGGGGTAAGGGACAGTGTGGTTCTTGTCTAGATATGGGTAGGGTGATGGGGTAAGGGACAGTGTGGTTCTAGTCTAGATATGGGTAGGGTGATGGGGTAAGGGACAGTGTGGTTCTTGTCTAGATATGGGTAGGGTGATGGGGTAAGGGACAGTGTGGTTGTTGTCTAAATATGGGTAGGTGGTGATGGGGTAAGGGACAGTGTGGTTCTAGTCTAGATATGGGTAGGGTGATGGGGTAAGGGACAGTGTGGTTGTTGTCTAGATATAGATAGGTGGTGATGGGGTAAAGAACAGTGTGGTTCTTGTCTAAATATGGGTAGGGTGATGGGGTAAGGGACAGTGTGGTTCTTGTCTAAATATGGGTAGGGTGATGGGGTAAGGGACAGTGTGGTTCTTGTCTAAATATGGGTAGGTGGTGATGGGGTAAGATACAGTGTGGTTGTTGTCTAAATATGGGTAGGTGGTGATGGGGTAAGGGACAGTGTGGTTGTTGTCTAAATATGGGTAGGTGGTGATGGGGTAAGGGACAGTGTGGTTGTTGTCTAAATATGGGTAGGTGGTGATGGGGTAAGGGACAGTGTGGTTGTTGTCTAAATATGGGTAGGTGGTGATGGGGTAAAGAACAGTGTGGTTCTTGTCTAAATATGGGTAGGTGGTGATGGGGTAAAGAACAGTGTGGTTCTTGTCTAAATATGGGTAGGTGGTGATGGGGTAAGATACAGTGTGGTTGTTGTCTAAATATGGATAGGATGATGGGGTAAGGGACAGTGTGGTTGTTGTCTAAATATGGGTAGGTGGTGATGGGGTAAGGGACAGTGTGGTTGTTGTCTAAATATGGGTAGGTGGTGATGGGGTAAGGGACAGTGTGGTTCTTGTCTAAATATGGGTAGGTGGTGATGGGGTAAGAGACAGTGTGGTTCTTGTCTAGATATGGGTAGGTGTGATGGGGTAAGGGACAGTGTGGTTGTTGTCTAGATATGGGTAGGGTGATGGGGTAAGGGACAGTGTGGTTGTAGTCTAAATATGGGTAGGGTGATGGGGTAAAGAACAGTGTGGTTGTTGTCTAGATATGGGTAGCTGGTGATGGGGTAAGGGACAGTGTGGTTGTTGTCTAAATATGGGTAGGTGGTGATGGGGTAAGGGACAGTGTGGTTGTTGTCTAGATATAGATAGGTGGTGATGGGGTAAAGAACAGTGTGGTTGTTGTCTAAATATGGGTAGGGTGATGGGGTAAGGGACAGTGTGGTTGTTGTCTAAATATGGGTAGGATGATGGGGTAAGGGACAGTGTGGTTCTTGTCTAAATATGGGTAGGGTGATGGGGTAAGGGACAGTGTGGTTGTTGTCTAAATATGGGTAGGTGGTGATGGGGTAAGGGACAGTGTGGTTCTTGTCTAGATATGGGTAGGGTGATGGGGTAAGAGACAGTGTGGTTCTTGTCTAGATATGGGTAGGGTGATGGGGTAAGGGACAGTGTGGTTGTTGTCTAGATATGGGTAGGGTGATGGGGTAAGGGACAGTGTGGTTGTAGTCTAAATATGGGTAGGGTGATGGGGTAAGGGACAGTGTGGTTCTAGTCTAGATATGGGTAGGGTGATGGGGTAAGGGACAGTGTGGTTCTTGTCTAGATATGGGTAGGGTGATGGGGTAAGGGACAGTGTGGTTCTTGTCTAGATATGGGTAGGGTGATGGGGTAAGGGACAGTGTGGTTCTTGTCTAGATATGGGTAGGGTGATGGGGTAAGGGACAGTGTGGTTGTTGTCTAAATATGGGTAGGTGGTGATGGGGTAAGGGACAGTGTGGTTCTTGTCTAGATATGGGTAGGGTGATGGGGTAAGAGACAGTGTGGTTCTTGTCTAGATATGGGTAGGGTGATGGGGTAAGGGACAGTGTGGTTGTTGTCTAGATATGGGTAGGGTGATGGGGTAAGGGACAGTGTGGTTGTAGTCTAAATATGGGTAGGGTGATGGGGTAAGGGACAGTGTGGTTCTTGTCTAGATATGGGTAGGGTGATGGGGTAAGGGACAGTGTGGTTCTTGTCTAGATATGGGTAGGGTGATGGGGTAAGGGACAGTGTGGTTCTTGTCTAGATATGGGTAGGTTGTGTGTTGGTGGATTTCATGTCCGTCTCACTCAATCCATTTCCCTTCCTAACCATCTCTCTGTCTGTCTCCTGTCGGTCTCTCCATGCAGCCATACGAGTCTCTTAACCAGTCCCTGAAATCTAGCTTATATACCCATTCCCGCAGCCTCCCGTTTCTACCGTCTCTCTTCTAAAACATTAGGATTTACTGGCTGACCTCTGACCTTTGTCTAGGGTCGTGGCTGGGGACTTCATTAGGGATAAATCATAAACACCTGAATAGACGACCTGGGCACAGCAGAGTGTGTGTTTGTGTGTGTGTTCAGTCATGTGGTATTGATTTCAGGTCACACTGGTGTGTAAATTAGGTTAAACCAGCGCTCAGGACCTCTCAGACCTCAACGCATATTATTACATTTTTTAAGAGGCTGAAAAAAAAGTAGGAATGAGCTTCACCCATAGCAGACATGACTGCAGCAGTTAGCACATTATAGAGGTGTGCTACAGTGCTCACCTCTTCTTGGGCTCTCGTGGTTGAAGAGGATCCCGTTGACAGCAAACAGGTTATAGGCCTCCCTGAAGTTCACCACAATCCAATAAGCATACAACTTAGCAGCACCTGATAGAGAGAGAGAGAAAGAAGGAGCGAGAAAGGGAGAGCGAGAGAAGGAGCGAGAAAGAGAAATAGAGAAAGAGAGCGAGAAAGAGAAAGGGAAAGCGAGAGAAGGAGCGAGAAAGAGAAATAGAGAAAGAGAGCGAGAGAGATAAAGAGAGCATGAGAAAGAGATAAAGAGAGCATGAGAAAGAGATAAAGAGAGCATGAGAAAGAGAGCATGAGAAAGAGAAAGAGAGCGAGAGAGATAAAGAGAGCATGAGAAAGAGATAAAGAGAGCATGAGAAAGAGATAAAGAGAGCATGAGAAAGAGATAAAGAGAGCATGAGAAAGAGATAAAGAGAGCATGAGAAAGAGATAAAGAGAGCATGAGAAAGAGAAAGAGAGCATGAGAAAGAGAGCATGAGAAAGAGAAAGAGAGCGAGAGAAAGAGAGCGAGAGAGAAAGAGAGTGCGAGAAAGAGAGCATGAGAAAGAGAAAGAGAGCATGAGAAAGAGAGAGAGAGCATGAGAAAGAGAGTGAGAGAGAGAGGGCGGGAGAAAGAGCGAGAGAAAGAGGGAGAGTGAGAGAGCGAAAGAGCGTGAGAAAGAGAGAGCGAGAGTAAGACAGAGCGAGAGTAAGAGAGCGAGAGAAAGAGAGAGTGGGAAAGAGAGCGAGAAAGAGAGCGGGAGAAAGAAAGCGGGAGAAAGAAAGAGCGAGAAAGAGAGCGCGAGAAAGAGAGAGCGAGAAAGAGAGCGAGAAAAAGAGAGAGCGAAAGAGAGAGAGCGAAAGAGAGAGAGAGAAAGAGAGAGCGAGAGAAAGAGAGAGCGAGAGAAAGAGAGTACGAGAAAGAGAGTGCAAGAAAAAGAGAGAGCGAGAGAAAGAGAGTACGAGAAAGAGAGAGCGAGAGAAAGAGAGAGCGAGAGAAAGAGAGAGCGAGAGAAAGAGAGAGCGAGAGAAAGAGAGAGCGAGAGAAAGAGAGAGCGAGAGAAAGAGAGAGCGAGAGAAAGAGAGAGCGAGAGAAAGAGAGAGCGAGAGAAAGAGAGAGCGAGAGAAAAGAGCGAGAGAAAGAGAGAGCGAGAGAAAGAGAGAGCGCGAGAAAGAGAGAGCGCGAGAAAGAGAGAGCGCGAGAAAGGGAAAGAGCGAGGGAGAGAGAGAGAGAGAGTCGAGTCATAATATTTGAGAGCAGAGTACAGTGGTGCTGTACCACAGATAGTTTCTGCTTTCTAATGATGAGTAGAAGCAGGCACAAGAATAATAACCTCTCTCAGTTTTCATCCTTCTTTCCTTGCTTTCCTTACTCTTTTCATCTCCTTCCTACCTTCCTCTCCAACCTTGCACTCTCACTCTCTCCTCCACTGATGAGAGAGATGCCACAGACACGGGGAGGGAGGGGAGGAAGGAGAGAGAAGAGAGAGAGAGATGCCACAGACTCGGGGAGAGAGGGGAGGAAGGAGAGAGAAGAGAGAGAGATGCCACAGACTTAGTGAGGGAGGGGAGGAATGAGAGAGAAGAGAGAGGGAGATGCCACAGACTCAGGGAGGGAGGGGAGGAATGGGAGAGAAGAGAGAGAGAGAGAGATGCCACAGACTCAGGGAGGGAGGGGAGGAATGAAAGAGAAGAGAGAGGGGAGGAATGAGAGAGAAGAGAGAGGGAGATGCCACAGACTCAGGGAGGGAGGGTAGGAAGGAGAGAGGAGAGAGAGAAATGCCACAGACTCAGGGAGGGAGGGGAGGAAGGAGAGAGGAGAGAGAGAGAGAGAGAAATGCCACAGACTCAGGGAGGGAGGGGAGGAAGGAGAGAGAGAGAGAGAAATGCCACAGACTCGGGGAGGGAGGGAAATAAAGCGGAGCCCTGCTGGTTGATTAAGTCACAGGGTCAGTACAATAACATGGACAGGAGGAGAAGGGAGGTCACTATGGTTACGCCATGCCCCCTCCAGGTCCTGGTTATTATGGTATGCTGCCTCCCATCACTCCCATACAGTCAGATCAGGTGTTGCCAGACAGGCAGGCAGGGAATGTGTCAGGGAGGAGAACATTTAGACAACACAGAACATGAAACCTGATATCACACTGACACACGTGTGTGTGTGTGTGTGTGTGTGTGTGTGTGTGTGTGTGTGTGTGTGTGTGTGTGTGTGTGTGTGTGTGTGTGTGTGTGTGTGTGTGTGTGTGTGTGTGTGTGTGTGTGTGTGTGTGTGTGTGTGTGTGTGTGTGTGTGTGTGTGTGTGTGTGTGTGTGTGTGGGCATAAAGGTGTCTTTGTTAAAGTGAGACCCACTCAGTCTCCAGACGTTTAGCCTGGGGAGGTGTGTAGGGAGCGCCAACTCTGAAGCCCTCTCTGTACACACACACACCTTTTGAAGAGCAGTGCCAGGGCATAGAACATTCAAAGGGCGTTCATAAGAAATAAGTCTAAATGTACTCCAAGTAGAGACGTGTGAGTATGTGTGTGTGTGTTTTTTTACCATAAGGTGAGCGGGGGTAGAACGGCGTGGTCTCCTTCTGAGGGATCTCCTGTACCTTCCCATAGAGTTCACTAGTAGAGGCCTGGTAGAACTTGACACTGTTGGTCAGACCACACGTCTTTATAGCGTCCAGCAGACGCAGGGTACCAACACCGTCCACATTAGCTGTGTATTCAGCCAGCTCAAAAGAGATCTGAGTAGGAGAGAAAATATTCACATCAATACAGATGGAAGTCATACTACTGTTAAAGAAACCCCTTAGTTAGCAACAATTGTTCTGCTCCAGCTCAAAGGACCAAGAAGTTCAAAACGTTTAGGGGGTAGTCTGGAGAGTGTCTTTACTGTGAACACACTGTCTGCCCAGCGGAAACGCATCAGTGGTTTACTGTGAACACACTGTCTGCCCAGCGGAAACGCATCAGTGGTTTACTGTGAACACACTGTCTGCCCAGCGGAAACACATCAGTGGTTTACTGTGAACACACTGTCTGCCCAGCGGAAACACATCAGTGGTTTACTGTGAACACACTGTCTGCCCAGCGGAAACGCATCAGTGGTTTACTGTGAACACACTGTCTGCCCAGCGGAAACACATCAGTGGTTTACTGTGAACACACTGTCTGCCCAGCGGAAACGCATCAGTGGTTTACTGTGAACACACTGTCTGCACAGCTGAAACGCATCAGTGATTTACTGTGAACACACTGTCTGCCCAGCGGAAACACATCAGTGGTTTACTGTGAACACACTGTCTGCCCAGCGGAAATGCATCAGTGGTTTACTGTGAACACACTGTCTGCCCAGCGGAAACACATCAGTGGTTTACTGTGAACACACTGTCTGCACAGCTGAAACGCATCAGTGGTTTACTGTGAACACACTGTCTGCACAGCTGAAACGCATCAGTGGTTTACTGTGAACACACTGTCTGCCCAGCTGAAACACATCAGTGGTTTACTGTGAACACACTGTCTGCACAGCTGAAACGCATCAGTGGTTTACTGTGAACACACTGTCTGCGGTTTACTGTGAACACACGTTCTGCACAGCTGAAACGGATCAACAGTTTACTGTGAACACACGTTCTGCACAGCTGAAACTCATCAACAGTTTACTGTGAACACACGTTCTGCCCAGCTGAAACGGATCAACAGTTTACTGTAAACACACGTTCTGCACAGCTGAAATGGATCAACAGTTTACTGTAAACACACGTTCTGCACAGCTGAAACGGATCAACAGTTTACTGCTTCCCAACGACTGCTGCAGAGCTGAAACGGATCAACAGTTTACTGTAAACACACGTTCTGCACAGCTGAAACGGATCAACAGTTTACTGCTTCCCAACTACTGCTGCAGAGCTCAGGGATGAAGAGCTGAACTAGTGAAAACACACATTGGTTTCTATCACTTTCTATTCAACTCCTCTGTTCCCCAGAGCTCAGTCTAACTAACCCTGACGCACCACTCACTCTTTTAAACGTTTTCAATAACGTTCCACACACTGCCCACAAGCTTGCATGCATGCACACCAACTACTAGCAATATGTGTATTCATCTACACACCCGGCCAAATCATACGTGCTTTCTCCCACTGTGTTGTCTACAGCTGGTGTGTGAAACAAGACCCTACACTAGCAGGCAGTTAGACCAAGCAGAACCGAGCAGAGGACGGAGGGGGGAAAATGAGCCGTTTCTCTTTCTCTAAATGAACCGTTAAACGGAACCATGGGTGTGAGAGAGTAAGGCCACTATCTAGGCAGCTAACGCCCGCCCCCACCCACAGTAATCCCTGCTCTCACAGAC